>NC_074679.1:32635017-32785017 GCF_029448725.1 Salvelinus fontinalis
GACTGTGCCTCAAAACCAAATGTTTACTTGGCCCACCACTCCACCCTGGACTTGAACAGCCTTTATGACTAGGTCCACCTATACAAGGCAGCAATGCCCACCTTCGCTAAAGGACATCGCTCTCAAACGCAGCCCCAAAACTTCACACAGGAGCAACAGATCCATATACACTCCGCCAAGACCAGCGAGACACTCTCCAGACCTACACATAGAGGACCCATGCCGAGAGGACCTACATCCAGACCACAACACTACCAGCCACATCCACACCCCCACCCCAACCAATCAACACCCCCCGAAGTCAACCATGCCCACACCCCATTCAGGCCCCCTCAGATCAGACCTATTCCCGTCATGCCCACCCCATGCACCCCACCCCCGCAAAGAGGGCCTCAACATGGAAGTCGCACACACGCCCAGGCCGTGAGCAGGCAAACAGGCCCAACCCCCACTCTTACACTAGCCCAAGCCAATGGCATGTACCAGTTGCTCAGCAGGCTCTGCTCACACTTACTGGCCTGAGGCCAAACCACACGACCAACAACATTGGACACTTTATGGAACACAAAGCCTTCACTAGCCTTCTCATACTGGAATATCCAAGGCCTGAGGTCATCTGCCTTTGGCCTAAAGAGCAGGAACCTGGACTTCATCAAAGAAACCGGAAATACAGACATTGTCATCCTACAAGAAACGTGATATAGAGTAGACGGACCCACTGGTTGCCCTCTAGGTTACAGAGAGCTGGTTGTCACATCCACCAAACTACCAGGTGTGAAACAGGGAAGGGACTCAGGGAGTATGTTAATTTGATATAGAGCATGCCTAACTCACTCCATTAAATTAATCAAAATAGGAACATTTTACATTTGGCTAGAAATTCAAAAGTAAATGATATTAACAGAGTAAAATGTCCTCCTGTGTGCTCCCTACATCCCCCCCACTAGAATCTCCATACGTTAATGAAGACAGCTTCTCCATCCTGGATGGGGAAATCAATCATTTCCAGGCCCAGGAACATGTACTAGTCCGTGGCGACCTAAATGCCAGAACCAGACAAGAACCTGACACCATCAGCACACAGGGGGACAAACACCTGTCTGGAGGTGACAGCATTCCTTCCCCCGTATGCCCCGCTAGACACAACTATGACAATATAACCAACAAAAACGGGTCACAACTCCTGCAACTCTGTCGCACGCTGGGTATGTACATAGTCAATGGCAGGCTTCGAGGGGACTCCTATGGTAGGTACACCTATAGCTCATCTCTTGGCAGTAGTATTGTAGACAATTTTATCCCTGACCTCAACCCAGAGTCTCTCAGAGCGTTCACAGTCAGTCCACTGACACCCCTATCAGATCACAGCAAAACCACATTCTACTTGAACAGAGCAATACTCAATCATGAGGCATCAAAGCCAAAGGAACTGAGTAATATTAAGAAATGCTATAGATGGAAGAATGTAGTGTGGAAGCCTACCAAAAAACTATTAGGCAACAACAAATTCAATACCTTCTAGACAACTTCCTGGACAAAACGTTCCACTGTAATAGTGAAGGTGTAAATTTGGCAGCAGAAAATGTTAACAGTATATTTGACCTCTCAGCTTCCCTAACTAATCTAAAGATTTCAAACAGAAAACCGAAGAAAATGGACAACAATGACAAATGGTTTGATGAAGAATGCAAAAACCTAAGAAAGAAATTGAGAAACCTGTCCAACCAAAAACATAGAGACCCAGAAAACCTGAGTCTACGCCTTCACTATGTTGAATCACTAAAACAATACAGAAATACACCACAGAAAAAGAAGGAGCAGCACGTCAGAAATCAGCTCAATGTAATTGAAGAATCCATAGACCCCAACCACTTCTGGGAAAATTGGAAAACACTAAACAAACAACACAAAGAATTATCTATCAAAAATGGAGTGTATGAGTAAACCACTTCTCCAATCTTTTTGGCTCTATTTCAAAGAACAAACAGCAAAAACATATACATGATCAAATACAAATCTTAGAATCAACTATTAAAGACTACCAGAACCCAACGGATTCTTTAATTACCTTGAATGAACTTCAGGACAAAATAAAAACCCTCCAACCCAAAAGGCCTGTGGTGTTGATGGTGTCCTCAATGAAATTCTAAAATAGACAGTCAACAAATTCCAATTGGCTATACTAAAATTCTTTAACACCATCCTTAGCTCTGGCATCTTCTCCAATATTTGTAACCAAGGACTGATCACCCCAATCCACAAAAGTGGAGACAAATTTGACCCCAAGAACTACCGTGGGATATGCATCAACAGCAACCTTGGGGAAATCCACTGCATTATCATTAACAGCAGACTCGTACATTTCCTCAGTGAAAACAATGTACTGAACAAATGTCAAATTGGCTTTTTACCAAATTATCGTATGACAGAGCACGTATTCACCTTGCACACCCTAATTGACGAACAAACAAAACAAAGGCAAAGTCTTCTCATGCTTTGTTAATTTCAAAAAAGCCTTCGTCTCAATTTGGCATGAGGGTCTGCTATACAAATTGATGGAAAGTGGTGTTGGGGGGAAAACATACGACATTATAAAATCTATGTACACAAACAACAAGTGTGCTGTTAAAATAGGCAAAAAACACACATATTTCTTCTCACAGGGCCATGGGGTGAGACAGGGATGCAGCTTAAGCCCCACTCTCTTCAACATATATATCAACGAATTGGCATGGGCACTAGAAAAGTCCACAGCACCCGGCCTCACCCTACGAGAATCTGAAGTCAAATGTCTACTGTTTGCTGATGATCTGGTGCTTCTGTCACCAACCAAGGAGGGCCTACAGCAGCACCTAGATCTTCTGCACAGATTCTGCCAGACCTGGGCCCTGACAGTAAATCTCAGTAAGACCAAAATAATGGTCTTCCAAAAAAGGTAAAGTCGTTAGGACCACAAATTAAAAATTCTATCTAGATCCCGTTGCCCTAGAGCACATAAAAAGTATGCATACCGTGGCCTAAACATTAGCGCCACAGGTAACTTCCACAAAGCTGTGAACGATCTGAGAGACAAGGCAAGAAGGGCATTCTATGCCATCAAAAGGAACATAAAATTCGACATACCAATTAGCATCTGGCTAAAAATACTTGAATCAGTTATAGATCCCATTGCCCATTATGGTTGTGAGGTCTGGGGTCCGCTCACCAACCAAGAATTCACAAAATGGGACAAACACCGAAATGAGACTCTGCATGCAGAATTCTTCCCCGGTCAGGATGCTCTCGACACAGGGGAGGTAGAGAGAGAGAGAAAGACAGAGAAAGACACAGGTGAGGTAGAGGGAGAGAGAAAGAGACAGCTAGGGCAGAGAGAGGAGAGCCCCCTTTGTGGATCATTGGCAGATAATGGGCTCATTAGGGCAAACGTAGCTTAAAAGGCTCTCGCTCTCTAAACAAACAGAACAGGCGCTGAGGAGAGGGACTTAAGGGCCCGACATGGAGAGAGAGATAATGAGCCCCCCCACCCGTCCCCCGCTCGGCCCCCGCTCTGCTCAGCACAGCAGAGTGAGGCCTACCAACACGCTGCTGGCCTGCCCACTTCAAAACCCACACTATTATTCCATCTCTCATCAAGCCCCTGTTCCCTGTTTAGAGGCCAGCCAGTAACCAATCAATCTCCCCATGCACTGCCCTTATACACTCACACACTAACCCACAGCTGTCTCTCACAAACACACACAGATCACATACATCTGTACATGCACTGGTTCCATCTCCCTCTCTTACTCAAACATCCCACTGGGCATAGACGCAATTTCAACGTCTTTCCAGGTTGGTTCAACATAATTTCATTGAAATGACGTGGAAACAATGTTGATTCAACCAGTGTGTGCTCAGTGGGATGCTTGCTTGCTTTCCCTCTTTCTCTCCCTCTGGCTCGCTCTCTGCCCCTCTCTCTCTAGTAGTAGTCTGGTTTCCTAATAGGGGTGTACAGTTGAAGTCAGAAGTTTACATACACCTTAGCCAAATACATTTAAACTCAAATCTTCACAATTCCTGACATTTAATCCATGTAAAAATAGTTTTAGGTCAGTTAGGATCACCACTTGATTTTAAGAATGTGAAATGTCAGAATAATACTAGAGAGAACGATTTATTTAAGCTTTTATTTCTTTCATCACTTTCCCAATGGGCCAGAAATGTACATATACTCAATTAGTATTTGGTAGCATTGCCTTTAAATTGTTTAACTTGGGTCAAACGTTTCAGGTAGCCTTCCACAAGCTTCCCATAATAAGTTGGGTGAATTTTGGCCCATTCCTCCTGACAGAGCTGGTGTTACTGAGTCAGGTTTGTTGGTCTCCTTGCTCGCACATGCTTTTTCAGGTCTTCCCACACATTTTCTATAGGATTGAGGTCAGGGCTTTGTAATGGCCACTCCAATACCTTGACTTTGTTGTCCTTAAGCCATTTTGCAAGAACTTTGGAAGTATGCTTGGGGTCATTATCCATTTGGAAGACCCATTTGCGACCAAGCTTTAACTCCCTGATTGATGTCTTGAGATGTTGCTTCAATATATCCGCATCATTTTCCTCCCTCATGATGCCATCTATTTTGTGAAGTGGACCGGTCCTTCCTGCAGCAAAGCACCCACAACATGATGCTGCCACCCCCGTGCTTCAATGTTGGGATGCTGTTCTTCAGCTTGCAAGCCTGCCTCTTTTTCCTCCAAACATAACGATGGTCATTATGGCCAAACAGTTCTATTTTTGTTTCATCAGACCAGAGGGCATTTCTCCAAAAAGTATGATCTTTGTCCCCATGTGCAGTTGCAAACCATAGTCCGGCTTTTTTATGGCAGTTTTGGAGCAGTGGCTTCTTCCTCGCTGTGCGGCCTTTCAGGTTATGTCGATATAGGAGTTTTACTGTGGATATAGATATTTTTGTACCTGTTTCCTCCAGCATCTTCACAAGGTCCTTTGCTGTTGTTCTGGGATTGATTCGCGCTTTTCGCACCAAAGTACGTTCATCTCTAGGAGACAGAACGTGTCTCCGTCCTGAGCGGTATGACGGCTGCGTGGTCGCATGGTGTTTATACTTGCGTACTATTGTTTGTACTGATGAACGTGGTACCGTCAGGCGTTTGGAAACTGCTCCCAAGGATGAACCAGACTTGTGGAGGTCTACAATTTTTTGTCTGAGGTCTTGGCTGATTTCTTTTGATTTTCCCATGATGTCAAGCAAAGAGGCACTGAGTTTGAAGATAGGCCTTGAAATACATCAACAGGTACACATCCAATTGACTCAAATTATGTCAATTAGCCTATCAGAAGCTTCTAAACCATGACATAATTTTCTGGAATTTTCCAAGCTGTTTAATGGCACAGTCAACTTAGTGTATGTAAACTTCTGACCCACTGGAATTGTGATACAGTGAATTAGAAGTGAAATAATCTGTCTGTTAACAATTATTGGGAAAATTACTTGTGTCATAAACAAAGTAGATGTCCTAACTGACTTGCCAAAACCATAATTTGTTAACAAGAAATGTGTGGAGTGGTTGAAAAACGAGTTTTAATGACTCCAACCTAAGTGTATGTAAACTTCCGACCTGTAGTATGTAGTCTGGTTTTCTAATGTAGGTGTGGTGTGTGGAGTATGTTACTAAGGACACAGTAGCCATCTTGGATCATCTTGTAGAGTCAATGTGCGTGGGTACAGGTTAGTCGTTGTAATTTGTAAAGTGATTATGCATAGATAATAGACACCAAGTAGAAGCAGTGTAAAAACAAAGGGGAGGGGGGGGGACCAATGTAAATAGTCTGGGTGGCAATTTGATTAATTGTTCAGCAGTGTTATGGCTTGGGGGATAGAAGCTGTTAAGGAGCCTTTTGGTCCTAGACTTGGCGCTCCGGTACCGTTTGCTGTGCGTTAGCAGAGAGAGCAGTCTATGACTTGGGTGACTGGATTCTTTGACCATTTTTTGGGCCTTCCTCTGATACCGCCTAGTATATAGGTCCTGGATGTCAGGAAGCTTGGCCCCAGGGATGTACTGGGATGTACTGGGCCGTACGCATTACCCTCTGTAGCGCCTTACGGTCAGATGCCGAGCAGTTGTCATACCAGGCGGTGATGCAACCGGTCAGGATGTTCTCGATGGTGCAGCTGTAGAACTTTTTGAGGACCTGGGGACCCATGCTAAATCTTTTCAGTCTCCTGAGGGGGTAAAGGTGTTGTCGTACCCTCTTCATCACTGTCTTGGTGTGTTTGGACCATGATAGTTTGTTGGCGATGTGGACACCAAGGAATTTGAAACTCTCGACCCACTCCACTTCAGCCGCGTCGATGAGAATGGGGGCCTCTTCAGCCCTCCTTTTCCTATAGCCCACGATCAGCTCCATTGTCTTGCTCACATTGAGGGAGAGGTTGTTGTCCTGGCACCACACTGCCAGGTCTCTAACCTCCTCCCTATAGGCTGTCTCATCGTTGTCGGTGATCAGGCCTACCACTGTTGTGTCGTCTGCAAACTTAATGATGGTGTTGGAGTCATGCTTGGCCACGCAGTCGTGGGTGAACAGGAAGTACAGGAGGGACTAAGGACGCACCCCTGAGGGGCCCCCGTGTTCAGGACCAGCGAGGCAGATGTGTTGTTGCCTACCCTTACCACCTGGGGGAGGCCCATCAGGAAGTCCAGGGTCCAGTTTCAGAGGGAGGTGTTTAGTCCCAGGATCCTTAGCTTAGTAATGAGCTTTAAGGGCACTATGGTGTTGAACGCAGAGCTGCAGTCAATTAACAACATTCTCACATAGGTGTTCCTTTTGTCCAAGTAGGAAAGGGGGCAGTGTGGAGTGCGATTGAGATTGCATCATCTGTGGATCTGTTGGGGCGGTATGCGAATTGGAGTGGGTCTAGAGTTTCCGGCATGATGGTGTTGATGTGAGCCATGACCAGCCTTTCAAAGCACTTTATGGCTACTGACGTGAGTGCTACGGGGCGTTAATCAGTCACCTCGTAAAAGTGGTTAACACACGATGTCATGCAATATTAATCACTCATGATGCTTAATAACTCAACACTGTCCTTTCCTCCCCTAAACCCTCCAAGGACCCATATTGCTCAAACCCTCACAAGAACACAAATAAAATGTTATTAAGTAGGCAGGATAAGAAAAAAAATATTTTGTCTAAAACCCAGGCCTTCAGAGAACCTCATTGAGCAACAGGGAATTCAGTTGCTTTCATGAGCAATATGCAACTGAGTTGCGTTCATGAGCAATAGGCAACTGAGTTGCGTTCACAAGCAATAGAGAACTGAGTTGCGTTCACAAGCTACAAGGAGAACTCTTTCTGCCCTCCTATTGCTTCAGTGGAAAAAGAAATCCTCTGAAGGTCCAAATTGATATTGTATGACATGTCATACGATTTATGCCGTCCACTGTAGCATATACCCGTAAGGTACCATGTCTGTAAGCAATAATGAGGAGAATTCGTTTGTAATCAACTGTAGGAAGCGTTACCACAGAGCAAGCCCATCCAACTATTCAAACTGCCATGAGATTTATTGTGAGAATAACTAAAAAGACTGCTGTTTCTCTGAGAAGCAGCACAAATACCTTCCTTCCAATACCTTCCCTACTCCCATTACAGAATGTTAGCCTTTGTTTGCCTTTATTAATACCAATATATTACGCTGGAAAAGGCCGGGAGTGCATTACAATCAAGAGACGGAGGAGCGCTGGGCAAAAAAATTGAGGCATTGTGAGGGGGCCGGGGTGGTTTCTGTTCATCTCCAGCTGCTTCTCTGCTCATCACGCTGTGAGCTAACATGAAACACACTCACGCTATACAGCCTCCTCTCTCTCACAAACATCTGTCAGCCATTAGGGACAGAGAGAGAGGGAGGGAGAGAGAGGATGGACTGAGAGCCTCTGTGGGGACTTGTGGTCCCATCTCTCAGGTCCGTCCTCTTGGGGGGAGGAAGGGGGAGGAGGAGGGAGAGGGGGAGAGGAGGGAGGAAGCTTGAGGAAGAGAGGACGCAGGGGTAGAGGAGGGAGGGGGAAAGAAGGAAGGGAGGAAGAGAGAGAGAGAGATAGATGCGTGGGGGGCGGGTGGGTGATTTGACCAACCATACTTTGAGCCCCAGGTGGGTTTGAAAAGCACATGCACTCGCCTACACCTCAAAGCATCATACAAGGGGGCTGCCAACACTGCCAAACTTTTCATTGAAAAAGCCTGTTGGTTGCAAGACCGCTAGTCAGTGTTGCTCGTCCCATTTAAGGAGCTATAGTTTTAACAGTGGATGCCAGAAATGAAGTTCCAGTCCGGTCCCCTGGCCATTTTGAAACAACATTCCAAGGCCGACTCTAGATGTCTCTCTATTCCCTCTGAAACTTTCCCCACTCAGATAAGTCAACCCTGACAGTGTTAAACAGCTCTAAAAACACTGCGGACTGACACTGACACATGTAGGTCTCCACGCAAGGCCACAGAGGTTGGGAGGGCAGAACATTCACCCTGTAAATGGCAGGCAGATCTAAAGGAGAGAGCTTACTCATGGAGAATCTATTACACACCATCCACACCGGGGCTGGGCCCCATGTTGGACATGTAGGACCACTTGGGGCTGTGGAGGTTATTGAGGAAAAGAACACAGAGCCTGCGGGTGCGCACACACACAAACACACACACACACACAGCAACATCCTTACAGAGGGGCCAAACTCACAGGTCTTCCCAGTGCTGCTGGACCCTCCAATTCTACCACACTGATACCCACAATTCCACTCTGCTTACAGGTCAGTTTCTTACTCAACCTTGTTAAACAACTATCAAAAGTTCACTGGCTAATGAAAGATAAAAAGTTACTCATTGCATCAATCCATAGGTCACTGTGGGGCAAATCCACAGCAGTTAAACAAACAAATTTTCATGGAGGACTAAGAAGGATGCATTTTGAATTGTGGAGAGAAGAGGACAGACATGTCACAACAATGGCAGATTGAGGAGACCACATGGTGAGAAAATGGCTTTTAGAGAGTTTTTGTCCATACAGGATTACAAAAAGCCTGGTTTGATGTGTATGAAGTTAGGTAATGCTAATATCACCATTCTGTCTCTTCACCATATTTACCTCATTCAACTACACCACAGTGGCGGCCCATCCCACACACACACAAACAGAGAAAGAGAGGGATGGTGTGAAGAAGAAGAAAGACACACTTCATTAAACTCTTTGACACTTTTCCACTCCGCCGCTGTCTGTTTTAGCAGCCCCGTTTACTTTTAGATGAGGTGAAAGTGACTAATACCCAAACTCCACCGCCTCGAAATCCAAAAAGTTCAACGTCACCCACAAGTAATAATTTACAGTTTGTAATTTTCGTGCCGTCCTATTTTCTTCCTACCTTTCTTGAGCATTGTGCCTCATTCTTGTCTCTTAAAATGTAATTTGTAATAAGTTAGGACACATAGTTTTTCTTCCACGGCTGATATTTTAAGGAGTACCCGCCATACCCTTTTGACATGCAGTGTGAGTGCACATCAAAACCTACATGTACAGTTACTGACCAGAGCCCTATACTACGAATCAGGTTTGAGGAGTTACAAAGGTAACTTAGGTCAACTCTGATTTCAACTCAGGATAACCGCCGGTACCACAAAAGTTGCTCACCTTTTAGCCAGGTACATTTCTACGGCAACGAATCCTTCAGAACTAACCTTCTCCGAGGCAGGCTAATTCAGGGATAACGCCATTTATTCCGAATTAAGGGTCTGAGCCACGAGTTGATATCAGCTTCCCTCCTTCTTGCAAATATTGTGTCATCATCCCTTTCATTTGAGGAAGATAACTGATTAAATATTTTATTAATCTGTTTTCTTGTGTGTTATAAAATAGTAATGTTAAAATATCTATCACATGACACATTTAGTAAGGACAGAATGCAGAATGCATTTGAAACTTCATGCACAGTAAAACTTCTGTATGACTTAATACAATCATTTTATCGATAGGACTGGGGAAAAGGGGGCTTGTGCACACCAAAGACAGCATTAACGATAAGTAATCAAATAATGACAGCACTTTTAGCCTATTTCACACCATAGCCTGCTGAATTTGCAAGATAACTTTTCTTTCATTATGACTTCAGCACAAATTAAAATGTAGCACTGACTCGCCCATGGATTGATGTTTCAGCATTGTCTCAATGAAGAATTTGGCGTTCCAATACCCATGTGCGACATGATTGCACAGTTATTAGCCTGCTAATGCTAGGGGCGGGCGGACAAGCAATATCCACCGTCGTAGTATGGATGAAGCCAGAGCTGGAATGTGAAGCTAATTGAAGTTGGCCCTGAGTAGATCTAGCTACCTTTGTGGTATGCCCCTCAGGTTCTCTTTTTAAGTTTGTTTCATCCTGTGATGATGGTCCCTCTTGCTATGCTTAGCCTAACTCAGACCATGTTTTTTTATTGTGGAGAGAGAGAGAGAGAGAGAGAGAGAGAAAGAGAGAAACAAGACTTTGCAAGGACGTAGACCAGGTGGCGGACAGACTTGTCCTGCTTACATAAAAGGTGTGGTTGGTGTGTTCTTTGTTCTGCAGGGAAGGAGAGTTCCAGAAGAGCAGTACAAAAGAGACAGAGCCTGGCTATACCGTGTACATATCTGCCAGTGCATCTTTATTTGTGTCTAATGGGGTAACAACATACAGTGCTGTTCCCTTAATTAGTGTCTGTCTGCTCCAAGCAACCAAAAGGAAGCCCCCCCCCCGCCCTAAAAGAACACACACTCAAATGAGAACACACACACACCTAGCTAGTGGCATTGGCCTGGGCCCAGGCTCCGGGGCGGAGAATATCCGACCTGTGAATTGAAGGGGGAGCTGAATCACAATAGGGCTGGCAGCCCTGGAGGAGGTCATTAGGTCCAGGCAGCGGCTACGGCACGCTGCAGTCAACAGCCCCCAATCACCCACCTGGCACATGGATCCCAGACGACCTGGGATGGAGAGGGTGCCTGGGGGGAGAGTGGAGTCGTTGGGCTGGAGAAGCGCTAGACGAACCCAAAGGTTTGGTCCTGTGGGCCCGGTGCCTCTGCCCCTCCTCCCACCCCCACACACGTCTGTGGCTGCCCCCCCCCCCCCGCCATTCTATTTCCTTCTATCTACAACACCCCCACCACCCACCTCATTCTCAAACCAGCAACTTCCCACCTCCCCCCCACAACTCTCAACTGCTCTAACTCTGGTGTAATCACCTCTGAATGTGAGTGGGGTGGGTTGAGGGGGGGCTAGAAAAGAAAGTCACACATTACATCATTTACTTATCCAGGGTAGCTAGCTAGTGTTGCCCGTGTCATGGAGGAGTGGAGTTTTGGGTGAAAGGTGAAGGATGCGAGAATAAATGAGTCATGACCAAAGTGGTGGGTTAGAAACTGGGGTAGGGGAGTGTTCAAAAAACCTGGGTTCTCACACCACTCACTATAGCATTGATAGAAGCAAAACATCTAGACACTAACATGACATTGAGGGATTTTTGGCATAAATACAAAGTAAAACGTTTTCACTTATTTCTAAACCAGGCTGTGTTATGAAATCATGTAGGAACAATTAACCTTTTTAGCTTAACAACCTGTAATATTCAGCATTGGTTGTGATTTTACCAAATCACAGCAATTAAAGCTGCAATCTTCAAAAAAAGGGGGCCTAGAAAACATAATTCAATCCCCTTTTAACCACATGTAGCTAGTAATTACTAGTGACACACAACCCCCCTACAGTCCAGCATAGTGGTGCAGCCCAGCAAGACCCAACAACTCCAACAGGAAGAGGCTGCAGATTGTTCCATTTATCACTTAGCACGGGGTCTTCTTTTCTACAGAGATCTCCCAGTTATGTCAAAATGGATCAGAGAGCGAGAAAGACAGAAAAAGAGAGATAGGGAGAGGGGTTTCCATTCCTGTCCCGAGTGGCCCTTGCCTGTCTGTTGGAGCGGCAATGGCCCACTCGGAGACATCAAGCACATTCCAAGGGTCGGTCCAATTACGGACAGATGAGGGGCAGTTCTCTTTGTTTAAGAACAAAGCCAGGAGTGACACAACTGGTCTTTAAAAGGAGCTCTCGCAGCCACGGCGGTGGAGGGGGGGCTCAGTGGGTGGGGGAGGTGACCAGCTGGTTATAAATATCTATTTGGTCAGTTACTGGAAGGAAAATGTGCAGTTTGTTCGTCATCCACTCATCCAGGTGGTAGGAGAGAAGGGGAGGGAGAGAGAGAGAGGAGGGGGTTGAGGGAGGGAGGGAGGGAGGGAGGGAGGGAGGGAGGGAGGGAGGGAGGGAGGGAGGGAGGGGAAAACAAGCCAACCTGTTTGAGATTGACTTTGCCAGGAATGAGGAATTTGACTAATTGTTATATAAAAACCATATGTCATCCCCAAATGGAAGCCCTCAACTAGTGTGCGAGAGCAGGAGTGAGAGAGAGCAAAAGCGAGAGAGAGGAGAGTAGGGAGAGAGAGAGAGAGAGAAGGAGAGAATAAGGGAGAGAGAGAGAGAGAGAGAGAAGGAGAGAATAAGGGAGAGAGAGAGAGAGAGAGAGAAGGAGAGAATAAGGGAGAGAGAGAGAGAGAGAGAAGGAGAGAATAAGGGAGAGAGAGAGAGAGAGAGAGAAGGAGAGAATAAGGGAGAGAGAGAGAGAGAGAGAGAAGGAGAGAATAAGGGAGAGGAAAGATCTGGAGGTCATCTCCATAGCTATTTAGCCTGTTAGTGCTCAGATCATACAGCGAGAGATGTTCATGTGGATTAGGCTTCCACTCAGAAAATTCCACCACAATCTTGTGTTGCTATCCTCAAGAGAGGATATGAATACTATTCATGAGTTGGCTCGAGTTCCTGTGTACTCACCACACACTTACTAAAAAGAATATTTCTGGCATGGGACGTTTCAACATGATAACATTGCTGAAATACATATGGCCTCAAAACAAAGGACTCTGACAGTGTAATAATCTAAGGTCTCCTAAAGCAAAACAACAGTATCCCAAAAAATGCTGATTTTGTAGAACAAGACATATGGCCTCAGAATAAACAGCTCCAAGAGCTGAATCTAGAAGCCTCCTAAAACAAAAACAGCACTATCCAAATTAAGTTGGTGTAAAAAAAAAGAGAGAGAAAAAGCTTGAACGTAAGTTTATGAGTGTTGAGAATATGTTAGAATATGTTAGGAGGTGACTGGGGTTGTCCCTCTTTGGCTTTGGTTGTGCAATGGGATGCTGGTGGCCAGACACTGGCGTGTTTGACTGCAGAGGGGTGGGACATGTTTAGAGTTTGATTCCCACTCTGCAGTAAATTAGAACACAGCGGGGTAATCTTTGTTTATTCAAAATACAGCTGCACAGGCCTCTCTCTCTTGCTGTGTCCTACCCTAGCTCTCCCCACAAACCAGACCCCGGTCTGGGGTTCACCTGTAGACTACTATGACTAGTACAGTATACACACACACACACACACACACACACACACACACACACACACACACACACACACACACACACACACACACACACACACACACACACACACACACACACACACACACACACACACACACACACACAAATAAGCATGGACAAATAGGTGTTGTGTACAATTCATTAAAAAGTGAAGTGGGACATTATTACAGCTGAACAGAATATTGAATAAGTGTATGATATTATGGTCAGACTACCTACAGACTACATATAAAATGTATTACATTTATTAAATCTCTGAATTCAATGTCAAATCAAATCAAAGTTTATCAAATCAAAGTTTGTTTGTCACGTGTGCCGAATACAACAGGTGTAGGTAGACCTTACAGTGAAATGCTTACTTACAGGCTCTAACCAATAGTGCAAAAAAAGGTATTAGGTGAACAATAGGTAGGTAAAGAAATAAAAACAACAGTAAAAAGACAGGCTATAAACAGTAGCGAGGCTATAAAAGTATCAAGGCTGCATACAGACACCAGTTAGTCAGGCTGATTGAGGTAGTATGTACATGTAGTGACTGGTATTACAACTGACAATGAAGCTCACTAAACACCTCCAAATGAAAGAGCAAGAAACATTTGGGACGGAATAATTCTTCAGACAAATGTTGCACTCTTGTGGTGAGTTGAAAATGTACAAGAACCTGTCATTCTTAATTCCTACTCAGATTAAAAGAGTTTGTCTCCATCTAGTGGCAATAGCCTATGTTGTACATAGGTCAGCAGGCCAAATTTCACATATTTGTACACTTTGGGGTGTGGTGGGGGCAGTTAAGATGATAAATCGTGCCAAGTTTGGCAGAGATGTAGATTTATGTACCCTGAAAAAACGAATACTTTTTTACAATTCAGAAAGACTGCTTTGAGGTAAAGGCACCTCATTTGTCACAGTGCTAGATTTATAGACCCTGAAAAGATTTACACATTGAGCCACTACAGATTTGGCCGCAGGGTGCTGAGGTGACAATCTTACAAAATGGCCAGTGTCGTAATACAATGTTAAAGTTCTGAAGGTACTTTTTGAGATAAATACACCAAATTTGGCACAGATGTAGATTCATGTACCCTGAAAATATTTCGATATGGAGCCAGCACAGATTTGACCCCTGGGGACCTTGGCAGTCAGCTAATGAAATGTCTACAGACAGTAAAACAATTTTACAGTTCAGAAGGCCTATTTTGAGACATACACATCATATTTGACTCAGAGGTAGATTTAGATACCTTAAAAATATTTAGATATGGATTCACCACAGATTTCACCCTTGTGAGTCGTGGTAGCCATCTTACTAAATGGGCGTAGACTGTACCACCATTTAACAAACCTTTAATTAACAAAAAGTCATGGCCTGTACTTCTTCGACTTTTAACCTTTTCACATGCAAGTTCTAAATATCTGTAACAGCCCCCCAGCGTGAGTTTGTTTTATGCGTGATGTCAGAAGGCACTCACTGTTCCAGAATTGCATTGTTATGCAACAGGACAGTTAACTTGCGCTGCCCTCAAACCAAGGCACGCTGCCTGCTAATTATCTATAGGTGGTGGCGACCCGTCATTCAGAGCAGGTGGGGCAGCTTTCCACCTGTTTTGAGCCCTTGTCACGTTCCTGACCTTATTTCCTTTGTTTAGTATGTGTTTAAGTGGTCAGGACGTGAGCTGGGTGGGCATTCTATGTTATGTGTTTCTATGTTGGGTTAATTGTATTTGCCTGATATGGTTCTCAATCAGGGGCAGGTGTGTTTTACGTTTCCTCTGATTGAGAACCATATTAAGGTAGGCTGTTCTCACTGTTTGTTTGTGGGTGATTGTCTTCCATGTCAGTTTATGTACCACACGGGACTGTTTCGTTTTGTCTAGTCTGTTCCTGTTCGTGCGTTCTTCGATTTATGTAAGTTCTCATGTTCAGGTCTGTCTACGTCGTTTTGTTGTTTTGTAGTTATTCAAGTTTGCTTCGTGTTCGTCTTGTTTAATAAATCAACATGTATTCATCACCCGCTGCATTTTGGTCCGATCCTTGCTCCTCCTCAGACGAGGAGGACAACAAGCGTTACAGAATCACCCACCAACCAAGGATCAAGCAGCGTGGGGAAAAGCAGCAGCAGCGATCGCAGGATTTCTGGACATGGGAGGAAATACTGGACAGTAAAGGTCCATGGGCACAACCTGGAGAATATCGCCGCCCTCGTGAAGAGCAGCTAAAGCCGAGAGGCGGTGGTATGAGGAGGCAGCACGGAAGCAGGAGCAAAATCTGGACTACACTACGTGGGAGGAGATCGACAGGTGGGCGATCGACCCAGGGAGAATGCCGGAGCCCGCCTGGGATTCTCTGGCGCAGTGTGAGGAGGGATACCGGCGAATGGAGGCAGAACGACGACGCGGTAGGAAGCCTGTGAGTCAAGCCCAAAAATGTATTGGGGGGGGGGGGTCTAAAGGGTAGCGTGGCTAAAGGGTAGCGTGGCGAAGTCAGGTAGGAAACCTGCGCCAACTTCCCGATCTTACCGTGGAGAGCGAGAGTACGGGCAGACACCGTGTTATGCGGTAGAGCGCACGGTGTCTCCTGTACTTGTGCATAGCCCGGTGCGGGTTATTCCACCTCCCCGCACTGGTAGGGCTAGATTGGGCATTGAGCCAGGTGCCATGAAGGCGGCTCAACACGTCTGGTCTCCAGTGTGTCTCCTCGGGCCGGCATACATGGCACCAGCCTTACGCATGGTGTCCCCGGTTCGCCAACACAGCCCAGTGAGGGTTATTCCACCTCCCCGCACTGGTCCGGCTACGGGGAGCATACAACCAGGTAAGGTTGGGCAGGCTCGGTGCTCAAGGGAGCCAGTACGCCTGCACGGTCCGGTATATTCGGCGCCACCTCCCCGCCCCAGCCCAGTACCACCAGTGCCTACACCACGCACCAGGCTTCCTGTGCGTCCCCAGAGCCCTGTTCCTCCTCCACGCACTAGCCCTATGGTGCGTGTCTCCAGCCCGGTACCACCAGTTCCGGCACCACGCACCAAGCCTCCTCAACGCCGTCTGAGCTGTCCGTCTCCCAAGCGCCGCCTGCGCTGTCCGTCTGTACTGAGCCTTCAAGGCCGGCCGTCTGTCCTGAGCCTTCAAAGCCGCCCGTCTGTCCTGAGCCTTCAAAGCCGCCCGTCTGTCCTGAGCCTTCAAAGCCGCCGGTCTGTCCTGAGCCTTCAAAGCCGCCCGTCTGTCCTAAGCCTTCAAAGCCGCCCGTCTGTCCTGAGCCTTCAAAGCCGCCCGTCTGTCCGGAGCCGCTAGAGCCGTCCGCCAGACAGGAGCCGCTAGAGCCGTCCGCCAGACAGGAGCCGCCAGAGCCTTCAAGGCCGCCCGTCTGTCCTGAGCCTTCAAAGCCGGCCGTCTGTCCTGAGCCTTCAAAGCCGCCCGTCTGTCCGGAGCCGCTAGAGCCGTCCGCCAGACAGGAGCCGCTAGAGCCGTCCGCCAGACAGGAGCCGCTAGAGCCTTCCGCCAGACAGGAGCAGCCAGAGCCTTCCGCCAGACAGGAGCAGCCAGAGCCTTCCGCCAGACAGGAGCAGCCAGAGCCTTCCGCCAGACAGGAGCAGCCAGAGCCTTCCGCCAGACAGGAGCAGCCAGAGCCTTCCGCCAGACAGGAGCAGCCAGAGCCTTCCGCCAGCCATGAGCAGCCAGAGCCTTCCGCCAGCCATGAGCAGCCAGAGCCTTCCGCCAGCCATGAGCAGCCAGAGTCTTCCGCCAGCCATGAGCAGCCAGAGCCTTCCGCCAGCCATGAGCAGCCAGAGCCTTCCGCCAGCCATGAGCAGCCAGAGCCTTCCGCCAGCCATGAGCAGCCAGAGCCGTCAGCCAGCCATGAGCAGCCAGCCATGAGCAGCCAGAGCCGTCAGCCAGCCATGAGCAGCCAGAGCCGTCAGCCAGCCATGAGCAGCCAGAGCCGTCAGCCAGTCCGGCGCTGCCCCTCAGTCCGGCGCTGCCCCTCAGTCCGGAGCTTCCCCTCAGTCCGGAGCTGCCCCTCAGTCCGGAGCTGCCCCTCAGTCTGGGTGGGTTAATTTGGAGGGTGGCCATTGGGAGGAGGCTACGGAAGCGGGGATTGACTATGGTGGGGTGGGGACAACGTCCAGAGCCAGAGCCGCCACCGTGGACAGATGCCCACCCAAACCCTCCCCTATAGGTTCAGGTTTGGCGGCCGGAGTCCGCATCTTGAGGGGGGGGGGGGGGGGGGGGGGGGGTTAGTGTCACGTTCCTGACCTTATTTCCTTTGTTTAGTATGTGTTTAAGTGGTCAGGACCTGAGCTGGGTGGGCATTCTATGTTATGTGTTTCTATGTTGGGTTAATTGTATTTGTCTGATATGGTTCTCAATCAGGGGCAGGTGTTTTACGTTTCCTCTGATTGAGAACCATATTAAGGTAGGCTGTTCTCACTGTTTGTTTGTGGGTGATTGTCTTCCGTGTCAGTTTATGTACCACACGGGACTGTTTCGTTTTGTCTAGTCTGTTCCTGTTCGTGCGTTCTTCTGTTTATGTAAGTTCTCATGTTCAGGTCTGTCTACGTCGTTTTGTTGTTTTGTAGTTATTCAAGTTTGCTTCGTGTTCGTCTTGTTTAATAAATCAACATGTATTCATCACCCGCTGCATTTTGGTCCGATCCTTGCTCGTCCTCAGACGAGGAGGAGAACAAGCGTTACAGCCCTACATTATTTTTACTTTTGCATGTTATTTTGCAATTAATACGTGTCACAATATCATTGAGTTAATAAAGCCGCATACAAACAGGCAGCTCCAAAATGCAGGTGTTTCAGCCTAGCTCAGTGTTTTATGTGGTGTTGGGGCAGGCCAGCAGAAAGTAGAAGCATTGCACCATGATTGGCTCAGCATTGCACCGTGATTGGCTCAGTGCTCTGTCACTCATGGGACACTACGTCACCTGCTTTTTGTAAGGGGAGACATCAAGAATGTGAGCCCCCCTGTGTCCTGCCATAGACTTAGATTAGAAGTGCCCTTCCAAGAAGGCTCAAGGTCATTGGCAACAGAAATGACGTCAAATCACGTTATATGTACAGTAGCTTTGATTAGACTGATCATGTCAACATCTTACTTTCACAATATTAGCTAGCAGTCATCATCATGTTTCATGAATCAAGTCTACTGGCAAACATTTTTTAATTCTTGTCCTATGAAGAGAAATAATATAGATATGTCACGATCGTCTATGGGGGAGAGAGAGAGAGGACCAAGGCGCAGCGTGTGAAAAATGCATCTTCTCTTTATTAGAAGAAGAAGAACAAACGAAACAAAACAACAAACAGACGAAAGTGACGCTATCAAAGACTAAGTGCAAACATGCAACATAGAACATAGACAATTACCCACAAAACCCCAATGCCTATGACTGCCTTAAATATGGCTCTCAATCAGAGGCAAATGAACCACAGCTGCCTCTAATTGAGAACCAATCTAGGCAGCCATAGACCTAACTAGACAACTACACTCTACTCTGCCCCATACACATACAACACCCCTAGACACTACAAAATACATACATTCCCCATGTCACACCCTGACCTAACTAAAAAACATAAAGAAAACAAAGAATACTAAGGCCAGGGCGTGACAAGATAAAACGTATCGGTGCTCATCGGCCATTGAACATAAACATTACACAACAATTTGGAAATCGCTAATTCAACAATGAGTTGTTTGGAAGGAATCGGTGACATTGGCTAACCGCAAGCATTGCAACTGGGAAATCAGACTGGGAAAATATGTTTTGAACAGTCTACCAACTCGGAATTGTAATTATATTCTTTGACAAAATTTGCACAACTAGGTGAGTGCAAATATGTCTTATACGCTGCATAAATTTTGTAATATGCCAGAGAGATATGGTCAGCCATATCAGCTATGTTTTTTTAAAAGGCAGTAAATGAGGCTGAATAAACTGTTTCACTGCCAGACAAGGCTCCGCTTGTAGCCAGGTGTAGCGCTGGTAAGGATTCACTCCATGGTGCTGAAAAGAAAGCTCTGCTGTTGGGACAGCTTTATGTAGGCCCTAACAGTTTGTTTGCACCGCTTGTCGCCGTTATAGTGCAATACATGTATTGTTTAGTGTTATGTTGTACAGTGGCTTTGCTGGCATGCATCTAAAAAATGTTGGGGGGGAGTTTGCCCCACCAAGATTTCTATGCTAAAATCGCCACTGTCTATAGGTTATGTTTCAACTTGTCAATTTCTAGTTGTATTCAAACCACTTTTATTTTCAAACAACAGTCTGAATATTGATGTGTACCGTCTCCTCATTAATTCACATAGAAGTAGCCCATTTCACTGTGGTGGACAATTTACGTTTGAGGCATGCTATGCTAATATAAGAAGAGGATTAGCTAGATGAGCCGGACAAACTTCTCTCTTCGATTAGAGCCCAAGCACTCCCCCAGTGTTTCCCCAGATCAAATATGCAAACAGTTGCATGTCTCAAGTCAGAACAGAACCTGCACTAAATTCTTCCCCCCAGCACATTTTCCAGCTGGCGCCCAAATTGTCTTCATTGTTGTTTTCCTTACTAACAATAACTTTGGACATTTGTGCATTCCTTTCAAAGTAAGTGCCTTATTACATTATCATAATAGTTTCTGTATATCGTGGTATGTTGTTTCTACTGTAGCACACCATCTGTATGTATGTATGCATGCAGCATAATGTATTCTGTGTTTATTCCTTTATAACCACGGACACGCAAGCTACTCATTTCATAACCTTTATGGTGTTGTACTCAATTATGCTTATGTAGCTAGCTACATTCTTCCGTTATCTCTGTAAAACAATGTTAATGGTGTCAGAGAAGTATTATCTTTGACGCTGTATCCTTTGAAGCTGCCCTGGCCTTATAAAGGCCTGTGTTTGGCCCGTTGAGCATAGCTCTGCTTTTCCCTGCCCTGCCCCTCTCTGGAGCTCTTCAGTTACTGTTTCTTATATCATTCAGAATTGTGATTTTGTCAATGCAACTAATTGTTTTTATAGCAGTGTTATGTTACTTCATTGTAACATTGTTCTATTGCTATATCCTGATACTGTATTCTAATTACAAATATTTCCTCTTTATTCTGTACTTTCAGAAACCAACCACACAAACATCATGACTAGAACTGGACATCTTTCTTGGAGAAGATTGAGGCCAACTTTAGTATTGAAGCAATTTAAGTATTGGTAGTGGTTGAACAACAAAAACTAAAACTAGGTTTACTAGAGATAAAAAACAGCAAGAATAGACTGACAACTTATTAATATGCATAACTCATATTTCAGTATTCATATAGTGATTGAACAACAACTGCTTTTCCCCCCCACAGCCCTAATGGCTTAGTAACTGTTAAGTCAGTCAGTCAGTCAGTCAGTAATTGCTGCAGATGTGCTCAATAGTGCTTAAGCATATGGTACTCCACAAAGCATGGCACAACACACAGGGGTGTGTCACAAACTAAACACGTACATTGTCAAACTCCTCTGCTTCCTTCTCCTTGTGCCGGACAGGCAGACTTTGCAGTGCCTCCGTGTGTGACTACCTTGAGCAGCAGCTTGAGGGACTTTGCAGGGAAAATGCCGTGCAGTGAGGTGTAGGGGATTGTCTGCAGCAGGACGACCCCCAGTGGATGGGTGCCGAGGGGTGTGGTGCTCCTCCAGCAGCTCTCTCATGAGGTTCTCTCTGTACTTTTGGTAGGTAATCACCTCACCTATAGGGGAGAGGGAGTGGGGAGGATGAGGGAGTGGAGAGGATGATGAGGGAGTGGGTAGGTGGGTAAGATATTGTCAATATATTTGTATGTGAACTGTATGTCCAATTACAAAAAACCTTGTTTAGTCATCTTCTCACCTGTTAGTTGGTGGTGAACTATGTGGCCGCTGAGGACGGCAGTGTTGACCAGATTGAAAAATATCTTCTTATACCACTTATACCTGTTTTCCGAGCGCATTCCACAAAGCTGTTTATCATGTCCGCCTTATCCACTACCCCCATTTTGAGGTTATAGTCAAGCACACAGTCTGGTTTGATCTTTCTCTCTCCCATCAGGTGGTCTACCTTCCCTGTGGCCGACATGGTTGCTGTATGGATAGTGGAAAGGACATGGATGTCTCGTTTGTCATGTCACTTTACTGCCAACCGTTACCTGTTCTCCTGGAACTCCACCTCCCCCTTCTGCATCTTCCTGTTTCCGAATGCAGGCATCCACTTCCTATTCGACCGAACCGTGCCACAGGTCCCAGTGCTGTTGGAGAGCAGAAGCTGGAAGAGTGTAGGACTGTTGTACCAATTCAAATAAATATCAAATGTTATTGGTCGCGTACAGATAATTGGCAGATGTTATTGCAGGTGCATGGTCCTCATAAGCATGGTCCTCATAAGCCCCTCATGACGTTGGATATCAGTGGTGGACCCTGTGTAGACTATAATGTATTTGACAAATCCTGCCTTCACTTCGCATATAACAAAGAACTTCACCCCAAACCTGTGCCTTTTAAAGTGAATATATTGACGGAAAACCAGCATACTCTTCCATAACATCAGGGACTAACTAACTAACGTGTTTCTATATCTGCATTGCTTGCTGTTTGGGGTTTTAGGCTGGGTTTCTGTGTAGCACTTTGTGACATCTGCTGATGTAAAAAGGTCGTTTTAAATACATTTGATTGATTGATTGAACTAATGCAGCTGCATAGGTGAATTCACGTAGGAGGTTAAGAGAATGAGGTTAGGAAAAGGGTTAGGCTTAGCTACAATCCAAGGGGCCAGGGTTCTGGTCTTGAAGCACAATTTTGACTGCTCCTACAGTTTTGCTTTGGTACTGCAATTTAACTGACTCCCGGCCCAGAAAGACAATTTCCATACACGGCCACATAGAGAAGTCAGATTTGAAAATTCCTAATAAGACACTTAAAACATCCATTGAATTATTTAAACTGAAGCACTCACAGCCGAAGATATTAGCATTTTATATTCATTCAATGCCTGCCATGTTTTTGGATGATGTGATGACGACTTCGTCGCTGCTCCCTGTGCGCAGTGAGTGCTACAGTAGTGCACATGTGATGTTGGTCCTTATTAACCGGATGCAAAAGAGGGGGGTGTAACTCTATATTAGGAAGGTGTTCCTAATATTTGGTATACTCAGTGTATATACTGTATTCTTGTCAAGGCTAATCCTATATACTGTAAGTACTGCTCTACAGACTTTTTCTATTTATATACTGTCCATAATATCCTAGTGTCAAAATTGTGAAGTGTAAATAGTATAATTTTGGTCATAAATTCAGTCTCGTCCAAAAAGGAGATGATAGGAAAATGTATGTCACAGAATGAAGGGTACATAACAGTTTTCTGTGGGCTGGGTTTATTTTATTCCTACCCACATGCCCACAGCTGGCAAGTAATCATCAATTCGGAGCGCAGCTGCACAGGACCCGATCGTAATGCCCATGGTCAATTTGGTTTGACATTCGATATCCCTATGGGGTTATTTGTACATCTCACTGGGCACACACTGGTTGAATCAATGTTGTTTCCATGTAATTTCAATTAAATTACGTTGAACCAATGTGGAATTGACGTTGAATTGATGTCAGTGCCCAGTGGGATGGGGCAATATTTTAAAAGGTAACAGCTCCAACTTTCTATGACTTAAAACCTCAAACCAACTTTAAATTCAAGAAAGTCATATACAAATATTGAAAGCATTTAATGAGACAACTGAAAGATGTGAATTTACATTGTGCAATTTATTGACAGTCCCTATCTATCCCCAGAGATAGGCTATCCAAAGTCAAACCAACTTTGCCATGGTTGCACACCAGCCCGTTGAAAATAATTGGCGAAATAATTTGGCTAACTCTTCCCACCTGTGAACACACAGAAGAGACACCCATATCAAAACACACCCCAAAACTAACTCATGTTTGAATTCAGTCATGGTCGCTAGCATTTGAACCAAATCTAAAACATGGCCAAATGAGGAATTGCAGTCGCCCTTTAACAATTTACAGACATTTTTTCAAAAACACATTTACTGGAAGAACTGCACAGATGCAAAGTTTGGTAAAAGAATTTCAGTAAAATGTACCTGTTTTTTATGTGACCACGTTTTCCAAAAAACTTGGTTAAATATCTGCTCTGTACTGAGATACCCCT
Source organism: Salvelinus fontinalis (assembly GCF_029448725.1). Taxonomy (NCBI): domain Eukaryota; kingdom Metazoa; phylum Chordata; class Actinopteri; order Salmoniformes; family Salmonidae; genus Salvelinus; species Salvelinus fontinalis. The sequence goes on from NC_074679.1 coordinate 32,658,696, forward strand.
TTGTTGCTGCAGACATCTTTGTGTCAGCTATAAAAATAAAAACATTTGATTATTGTCACATACACCGGATAGGTGCAGTGAAAAGTGTTGTTTTACAGGGTCAGCCATAGTAGTACACCACCACCGGAGCAAATTAGGTTTAAGTGCCTTGTCGGCTTGGGTATTCGAACAACAGCTTCGTTAAATAGTACCCGCAAAACACCAGTCTCAATGTCAACAGCGAAGAGGCAACTTCGGGATGCTGACCTACTGGGCAGAGTTCCTCTGTCCAGTGTCTGTGTTCTTTTGCCCCTCTTAATCTTTTATTTTTATTGGCCAGTCTGAGAAATGGCTTTTTCTTTGCAACTCTCCCTAGAAGGCCAGCATCCCGGAGTCGCCTCTTCACTGTTGACGTTAAGACTGGTGTTTTGCGGGTACTATTTAATGAAGCTGCCAGTTGAGGACTTGTGAGGCGTCTGTTTCTCAAACTAGACACTCTAATGTACTTGTCCTCTTCCTCAGTTGTGCACCGGGGCCTCCCACTCCTCTTTCTATTCTGGTTAGAGACCGTTTGCGCTGTTCTGTGAAAGAAGTAGTACACAGCGTTGTACGAGATCTTCAGTTTCTTGGCAATTTCTCACATGGAATAGATTTCCTTTCTCAGAACAATAATAGACTGTATATTTGTTTCTGGCCATTTTGAGCCTGTAATCGAACCCACAAATGCTGATGCTCCAGATACTCAACTAGTCTAAAGAAGGCCAGTTTTATTGCTTCTTTAATCAGGACAACAGTTTTCAGCTGTGCTAACATAATTGCAAAAGGGGTTTTTAATAATCAATTTGCCTTTTAAAATGATAAACTTGGATTAGCTAACACAGCGTGCCATTGGAACACAGGAGTGATGGTTGCTGATAATGGGCCTCTGTACGCCTATGTAGATATTTCATAAAAAATCTGCCGTTTCCAGCTAAAATAGTCATTTACAACATTAACAATGTCTACACTGTATTTCTGATCAATTTGATGTGATTTTAATGGACAAAAAATGTGCTTTTCTTTCAAAAACAAGGACATTTCTAAGTGACCCCAAACTTTTGAACGGTAGTGTATATTACTGCCTTAATTTTTGCTGGACCCAGGAAGAGTAGCTGCTGCCTTGACAGTGGCTAATGGGGATCCATAATAAACACAAATACTGTTAAAATGGTTGTTGACATGCTGAACCATCCTAAGGGTGGATTATATAACGTTTAATGGGGTTGGGGAGGGTGTAGTAGAAGTTGGGAATTTATTTGGTTTGGAATTCTATTTCAATGGCAGTACAGTTTTGGGCAGATCATCAGTGATCGTACATTCCAGCACAGTAGGTGCCTGCATGCACTTTAAACGTTTGTTTGCGGACCGCCATGATATCGAAGAAGAAGAAGAAGAAGAAGGTTCGCGTACATTCTACGTGCGCGTTCACATTTGGGCGTAGGAATCTTGTGATGCGTCAGTTGTCACGGGACAGAGAGCTAGTTGACGCACGCGCTTGTGTCTCCATGCAAGCCGGCGAGTTGTTTAGACACGAAATAATCTGCAATTCTACTCGCAGGAAAGAAAGAGGTATCGACTTGTTACAAAACAGTGTAAATATCAAACTGGACCAAGCGGATTCTGTGACCGGTTCCAGCAGGAAAGGGGCTGTGTACCGCTGCAGAAGGTGTAGGGTTTAGTTATAAGGTATTTGTTGTAGGTCAGGTGGTTGTGCCGAAGAGAGAATAGCAGGTTTCTCGGATGGAAGCTGGCTAGGGCTAGTTTATTTCTTGTCAATTAGTAAACTAGCTAGTTTTACCTCGTCAAACACATGACAGATTGTCAGTAGTTGCTGCATAGCAAAACATAGCTCGGCCGGTTAGCTGGTTAGCTACCGAGCTAATGACAAGATAGCTTGCTCAATAGTTATGTCGAGCAGTTTTACAAATAAAACGTCTTTGCTAAGCAGCTCTCAACAGAGCCCTGAGAATAGGTTCTCATCTGTCGGCAACAACAGAGACTGGGACTTGGAAAAAGATGTATTTGTATGCTGCTATGAAGAGCCTATTGGCGAAACAATGCTGGCGGGGATGCACTCGGTTCAGCCAGGTCTGGACAGGCACATGCCGCTGCTGCGAGGCCGCCACCGGGTTCCTCCGGACTGTATGATACTGGGCCTAGAGAAACCTTACCCCGGCTGTCACAACAACCGGAGTCCTCCCGCAGCCTACATAGACACCGGTCCTCTCGACTTCAGTGAAAATGACCGGAACGCCACCCCGGTGTTGGAAAGCAGAAAGAGGACTCGGAGCAGTAGTTCAAGGAACCGGTATAACGAGGTTGTCACTGAATTGGGACCCGAAGAAGTGCGTTGGTTTTACAAAGAGGACAAAAAAACGTGGAAGCCTTTCATTGGACACGACTCTTTGAAAGTTGAGGTCATGTTCCGTAAATTCTGCGAACTGAACCCTGGAACGACCAAGCGCCAGGGTTCTTTGGGAATGGATGAAGCGTATCAGGAAGATAATGTAAGCGGGGTGGAAGCGGCAACTGGGGGGTCGAACGGAGTCGAGCGAGCTGGACCAGTGCCGGAGCCAAGAACTAGGGTGAATAGGGACAGGGGTTCGATGGAGAGAACTGACTCCTCAGACGAAAGAGACCTTGATTCAATAAACATCAACGTAGAGGCTGTATGTGTCAGGGGTGGGCTGTATGAGGTGGATGTCAAAGACAGAGAATGCTATCCTGTGTATTGGAATCGTAAGTATCAATAGGAAGCATTCTCTTTCCTCCTTATATACCCAGCATTCCTGTATATGTATTTTTTTGCTTGCAAACCCATGTGTGCAAGAGGGTTACGCTTTAAAGTATTTTAGTTGACATCAACCTATGTTGCAAAGTGCTATTCATCTGCCACTGGCAAGCAAACGCATCAGTGCCAGATGTTGAGTGGTGCCCATAATCTCTGGTCTTAATTCCTGCTGCGTATCTCTCCAATGAGAGGCTGCAGACTGCATGGACAAATCACTACCAGGTCACTACAGAGATTACCTTGTATACACTCACGAGATCAGAGATGGCATGGTGTCACCATCTCTCATTCATGCCTACTATGCAATCTGTCTATCTACAAAATGCTTTAATGTACAAATATAGGCCACAAACAGTACCTGTCAAAAGTGATATCCCAAGTACAAATACAGTAAGCACACTAAAGTTAAAAAATATATACAGTACCAGTCAAAAGTTTGACACCTCCTCATTCCAGGGTTTTTCTTTATATTTACTATTTTCTACATTGTAGAATAAAAGTGAAGACATAAAAACTATGCAATAACACATGGAATCACAAAGTAACCAACAAAAAGTGTTAAACAAATCAAAATATTTGAGATTATTCAAAGTATCCACCCTTTGCCTTAACAGCTTTGCATACTTGGCATTCTCTCAGCCAGCTTCATGAGGTAGTCACCAGGAATGCATTTCAATTAACAGGCATGCCATGTTAAAAGTTAATTTGTGGAATTTCTTTCCTTCTTAATGCGTTTGAGCCAATCTGTTGTGTTGTGACATGGTAGGGGTGGTCCAAATTTGATATTTTTGGTTCCAACTGCTGTGTCTTTGTGAGACGCAAAGTATGTGAACGGATTATCGCAAATTTGGACCACCCCTACCATGTCACTACACAACCGATTTGGCTCCAACGCATTAAGAAGGAAAGAAATTCCACAAATGAACTTTAAACAAGGCACACCTGTTAAATGAAATGCATTGTCATCAAGGCAAAGGGTAACTACTTTGAAGAATCTAAAATAACAAATATATTTGGATTTGTTTAACACTTTTTTTGGTAACTACATGATTCCATATGTGTTATTTCAAAGTGATGATGTCTTCACTATTATTCTACAATGTAGAAAATAGTAAAAAAAAAGAAAAACCCTTGAATGAGTAGGTGTGTCAACTTTTGACAAGTACTGTATAGTCACAATCTGGAATAGGGTCGGAAACATTGCCTTTAAGCAACCTAATGAACCCAAAGTTTATTTGTGCTACCTATCACAAACCCACAAAAGTGGCCTATTATTAGTCTAGCCACCGTCCCGGGCACTGCCTCCAATGAATGTATCTGGACTGTGCCAACTAATTCATGGAGATTTACAAAAAAGTCAGCCATGGTGGTATAGCTGGTTGCGATAGAGCCCTGGATTACTTGAGCAAGCCAGCGAGATAGCCATGCATCCCTTTAGGGAAAATGAAATATCTCGCTGAGTTCACCTGAGGCAACACTAAGTGGCAGTTGTTTACTAGGATCTTTCAGCTAGATGTTGTAGTCAGTTTGAGGCTCTGACTATGTTTGGGCCTGTAATATCACTGTTTGACATGCTTGAGCTAGCTTAGGTCTGTGTCTTCTCACTAGAGTCTGTTTTGTTGAGTAAGACATTTCTAAGGGTCCATTGGTATTTTCATTATCCTACATCTGTACTCTCTGTACTACATCCAATGATAAATTAAAGCCGAATACAAATGTAGGCTACTGTGAAAGTGATTTCCGTAAGAGCTTTTTTCTGTCTTTGCGGCTCTATAATATAGATGGTGTGTGTTGGTTACTACCTGTTTGTAGGAACAGTCACACCCAAGCTCTGTGCCATTAGATAGAAAAACACACATTACAGAATGAAGTGTTGTGGTCATGCTCTCACCAACGACTATTAATTCTAAACTAATCAGTTCTGTAATCAACTTCGCCTCCCTCCACACTCCACTGAGATTGCCAATGCCTAGCTTTATGGGGTGCCTTATTAGGCCTACCTGTCATTGCAGCCTTCACAAAGCAACTACCTAGATTTATTTGCATTTGGTGTCAGCACCACACACACACACACACACAGTTGTTACCTGCTGGCTCATTCTACGTTACCAATTTTTGTCTATCGTCTAGCATTTTGTTCCCCGTCTAGCAAACAATCAAGGGGAACATTGAAAAGAAAAGGGGGAAAAAATGTAATGCTTTGTAAATCTCTCTAACTTCCCCCTGCTCCATTCTCTCTCCCACCCTCAGAGCAGGAGAGCATTCCTGTCATGAGGGGCCAGTGGTTCATCGACGGCACCTGGCTCCCATTGGAGGAGGATGAGAGTGACCTCATCGAGGTGGAGCACTTGACCCGTTTCCTTGGGCAGCAAATGCAGGACAGCTTCGACTCTGACTCTGTGATGGCCAAAACAGTCGACAGCAAAGATGGTGAGACAACACCAGGGCTTGTGGGAGATATGGTTTAGGCCTAAATAAATATTTATCAAGTGTAGGCTTACACTTGATAAATATGTAATGCATTATTCTAAAGACTGAATACTGGTTGTCTCCAACCCTGGTCCTGGAGAGCTACAGTCTGGGCTAGCTTTTGGTCCAGAGCAGAACTGAAACGCTTGATTTCACTAACCACGTCTTGATGATTTGTTGATTAGCTGAATCGGCTTGTTCTCCAGGACCAGGGTTGGATACCAGTGCTGTAGCCATGCTCTCTCACAATCTTCATCTGCAAAGTTCTGCCAGGGCAATCACTACTAACCTGACTATAATTCCAGAAAGGTACTTATCTATAGAGAATTTATAGATAATGCAGTGTGGTAGCAGCTGTCAAATGGGGTTCTCTGTAGATGGTGTCTGGGTTAGTTATGGACTCCATTGAAAATAACACCCACCTTTGCCCAGCTTATCAGAACTGAAAAGTGTTGTTGGGACTCATAAACCATAACGTTTTAGCTATCAGGATCTCCCTGTAGACCAGAAAGGGGAAACATACCAGATTGTCTTTATGAGGATGTTGATTGTATTGTGTTAGCCCAGAGTGTATTATAGGTAAAAGTGTATTTCTCATGCAAGGCACAGACAGCAGTTTGTTTCAGGAATAGCTTGTTGGAGCACTCAGAAAACAAATGACAAATGGAATCTTTCAGTCAGCAATTCCCTCCTGAATGCACAGTCTTCAGCCCTGTGAAATGGCTGCATCTTCTGTGATGAATGTGAGTGTGTGAATGACTTTCGATACCAGAGGTATTAAATCAGTGTGACACCAGGAGAGATTGTGTGTATGTGTGTGAGAGAGGGAAAGTGAAGGAGAAGGAAAATGTCACCTTTATGTTTGCCTGTGTGTGTGTAAGGGCAAATGCCACCAGTGTTGGTGTGTGTGCTGTATCTGTGTGAGAAATAATCTGACGTATCAATGCTAAGCTTGAAGACAACTTCTATCTCAAACTGAGAACAAGTGCTGCTTTCCTACCAACCAAGGCCAGCGCCATCTCCTCAGTGTGTGGCACTCTGAATTGGACCAAAACACAGTGATTAACCTCCCATTTGTAAATGATCATGACTTGCTCTGACTCAAGGTTAATCAACATAAGTTTAGTCCTTGAATGGGTCCCTGATCTAGCCTCTATTTCAGACCTGTTCTGAATGCGTCCAATAGTACAGTCTGTTCATTCATACAAGGACAGTCTCGCCCTTCAGGAGCAATAGGGGACTGTATATATAGTCATGAGTAGACTGGCTGGCTACTGGAGGTTTCCTTATTGCCAATGCAATGTTCTCTCAAGCGCCTGCACGGTACTAGCTACACCACTCAAATTGAATCACAGACATGAGCTGGTGGAAAGAGAGGCCACTCGCTCTCTACTACTCCATGTGGGGACCAAACAATTGATTCCCATTCAAAATCCTATTTTCCCTTAAACCTTACACTAACTGTAATTCTAACCCGACTTGTAAACCTAAAGCCTAAAGCCACTTGTCCGAATTTCCCTTGTTTTACTACCCCTCCTCCTCCCTCTTTCTCTCACTCTCTATCTATCCCTCTCTTTCTCACACGTACACAAATATAAACACACACCGAGGACACAAGTCATAATCAGTGTGTTTGAAATGGGATTAGGATTACGGCAGCGGTTGTGTCACTTTCACGTAGGCACCCACAACCCAGCCCTTTCCAAATCCCCCTTTGAAAGCACTGCCACATCCCATAATTTCCATTTTGAGTCACCTCTTTGATAGAATACAAAACTGTTCTGTTCTAACGCTTCACCACATTTTTTTATGAATTCATTCAAGGATTCACTTCAAAATTATTTGTTAACATATTCTGCCAAAGTCAATGAAGTCTTGAAAATGACAGTGAGTCTATTGTACCATATACAGTAGCTTACCGAAACGGATGCTCTGATCAAGGCATAACTTCCGAAACATGTTAGCCTGCCTGGACGAAAATTAAAAGGTGTGATGAGGTGATTTCGTTTTTGTATAAAAACCCCCCCAACATTTTGGAGTTATGCCATTTCCCAATGTTTTTGAGCTTGGTATTATATTTGAAGTCTTTGTCATATATGGCAGAGCACCCAGCTAATAAAGCGAGAGAGTGTACCTGTTACCCACTTCACAATACTGCATTACCCTCTCTCCTTTTCTCCCCCTCTTTCTGTCTCCTTTCTTCTCCTCCACCCATTGTTCTCCCTCAACTCTCTCTGTCTTTCTTTCACCCTCTCACCCTTCCTCCACTTCTCCTTCTTTCTCTTACCCTTCCTCTCTCCCTCTTTCTCACCCTGAAACCCAGCAGCCAGCTCCAAGACTAATGGAGCTGAAAGCAAGTGTTGCAGCTCGCAGGCCTGTTATGTAGGCATGAGATCATCATAATGCAGACAGGATGAGGGCTCTGTTCTCTCCTGCCCTTGGTTATTGCTGCTGTGTCAGTCAAAAAGGGTTCCTCATTCCTCAGGCGTCTATGGGAAAGGGTGACAGTGACAGTTTGCCACTTAATTTGTAGTTGATGGCTGCCACTGTTGTCCAATTTGAGGATGGAAATTGACAGTTGCCACAGATAATGGCCCACATGGCAGCTATACTGTGACGGGTTTACTGATTTCAGCAGCTACTGAAGCTGGCAATAGGCTGGTTCACATAATACAGAGAGTCTGTCTTACTTGCCAGTCTGGCTTGGAAGTTCCTCTCAGAGGAAGAAAGTACAAAGTATCACTATGATAGTCTTTGTTGTACAGAAACCGTCATTTGGCAAAAACATTTTTGATACTGTAGGGCAGGCCTTTATGCTCAGTCGCTCGCACACACATGCACAGAGTTGCTCCATGCAGTGTGACTGAAAAGTCCCATTGGGGCTCCATGACCCTCTCACTGTGATTACATCATCTAAGGAGCAGGGTGTTAATAGCAAGAGGCCCCCTGATGGCTCCCCTCTCAGGTTTTAGGAGACCTGAGTAAGCTTTATGCGAGGTCTTTTTGACTGTGGACACATTACACCTTTTGTTTGTCAGACCTGTTTAAACATGCACTGGCTGCGTATCACTTAGGGAGGCTGTTTATGGAAGAATCCCTGGTGGATATGTGTGTACTGTGTGTATATATGCCTGCGTATGTCTGTGTTGGAGTGGTGGGTGATGGCAACAGAGAGATGCAGGTATGTGAAGGGACTGTGTACTGATGTGAGAATCTATCATACGGTTGTGTTTTGAAGGCGTTTGAATCAGAGATTTGCATGTGGGCTGACTAGAGGCTGGGCCAGGGCTCATGACGGTGGGGTGTACTTCAGTCCGTCAGGCTCCTGGAGCGTTACGGCACGCAAAGCCCCACAGGCACACAGGGTCATATGTCAACAACACACACAGGCCAGAACATCACATAATGTCATGTCACAGCTAGGGCTGGGAACTGCCAGGGACCTCAATACGATATTATTAGGAAACTTTGGTGCCGATACTATATGTATTGTGATTCTCACAGTTCTATATTTATTGTGATTCTCACAGTTCTATATGTATTGCGATTCGATACTGTGATTTTGTGATTCAGTGTTCCAAACATATCGCTCACCATATGTCTGCTGCAGAGGGACAAGAGAGAGCCATGAGAAAACGAGGTTTGATCCGTCATTGAAATAAAAGTGCTGAAAACAAATTGTCACCCTATTTAAAAAGATGGACAACAAGCTATGAAAGAAAAATACTGCAGTTAGTGAATAGGCTTCAGGTACAGCCAACTAGCAAAATAAATGATATTGCGATATTGTCAAAGCGATATGATATATTGTCAAAAGTAATATCCATATGTAACTATAGATTTTTCCCCTCCATCACTAGTCACAGCTCTAGTCTACAACCCAGGACAATCGTCATGGCACACTGACATTTTACAGTTAGCATACTATTCGCTAAGCTTTCAATAGCTAGAAGGCCTATCATTCAAAATACAATTTATTTTTGAATCATAAGAGTTTTAGACACACAGTTTAGTAGTGTCATGCATTTGTATGTTTATTTGAAGGCTGAATACCTCAGGCTGTATGTCGCTATGTGGGTGGTTGGCTGGATACACTTGATGGAGAATAGCATGGATGTGATGTGTTTGACCAGATACTGTAACTGTAGCATTCTGTTGTGCTGGTCTTTTCCCTGGCCAATTAAATCCTAAGCTCCCAGTGGAGTAGACGAGCTCTTAACCAATATGACATTTGGAATGTCATTCCATTTGAGAGGTTTATGGTGCTCTCTCTCAAACAGAGAAATCCACACCAATGGACCTTTTGATTCAAGATGTAGGTCAAAACATGCTCAGTGCAGGCCATGTCAAAATGTAATCTATACTCCATAACACTACCGTTTTGTCTCCAATTGTCAACCTCCAGAAATGTACCACATTGAAACCCTAAATCCAAGATTAGCCTTTAATCATGGCCACACAAGCCAACTTCAGTTCAGAAAACAAGTCAGATATATTAATGCTGCATTAGTAGTAATTTTAATGATATAGTAATATACTTCATAAAGCAGGACAGCCCCAGACAGTAAGTTGTTAAGCAGGATAAAGCCTATTTGTTTCCAGCCACTGTTGTTGTGATGTGGTCCCAGATGGATCAGCTGATTCATGTCTGTCTCCAGACCCTCAGAGGGTGGCGTTTCTCTCTTTCTCCCTCTGTCTCTCTCTTTATTTGTCGTTCTCTCTCCCCCCTGTCCCTCTTGGTCTCCCTCTAACTATCTATCTCGTCCCCTCTCCCAGCCTTTCCTGACAACACTTGTACATTCAGCAGGTTTCACCCAATCCCAGCCCAGCTGAGGAAAGCACTGCTGTCATTTGCAAGTCTGATCTCTTGGTCCTAACCTCCGCTCAAATGGTACAATTATAGCCCTATCTGGAATGGAGATCCACATTCATTTGGTAATCAAATGCCTGAAAGGATAGGAGACATCTCAATACCATATCCACACCCATAGTTATTCTGCTTGACTGATTATGATTCTATTTACATTCCAATACACCAACGTTATCCTAAAGTCTTATTATTATCCAAATACAACTCCCCTTTGACAACTTGCTTGCGCCTGGTTATTCTTGATGAACCGATCACAGCCTATTTATAGCTGTGAGTAAATGTGAAATATGAAAGCAGTCACAGCACAGCATAATACCTTTATGGCCAGCTGAGCTCCCAGCTCAGGGTTCTTCTGGTTTAATAGGGGCACCCTCATGTTGACTAACACTCATTAAACATAAACTCAGTTCAATCAGCTAAGGCCATTACTTCCCTCCAACAGTAAGGTCCACAAACAGAGCTCTGCCACAGGGCAAGGCCTAGGTCATGTTATCTGAGTCCGTGTGAAAATGGTGACTGGTCCTTTTAGGTCAGGGCTAAGTGTCACTGCACAGTCTGACAGCAGCCATAGGCTATGTGATGATATCAAGTCTGACACAATGGTCTAATGGAAGGACATTTCTCTAAATGGTTGCTTGATAGCTGTGAGAGAGCGAGTCTCACTGTATGGCCAGTGTGTGGGAAGGAGTGAGCAGTTGCTTTGACTTTAGGAAATATCTTAGAGGGCAATTTCCTCCTCTCTGTTCTCAGAAATGGTTCTCGCCTCTGTTCTCAGGAATGGATATCCTTCCCCTGAAGTTTTTCTGACCCACTAAAATAATGTAGCTCTTTGGTTTTTTAGACTAAACATGAGCAAGGGGGGAAAAAGTTGTAAGGCGGGCTACTTCTAAGAAACTTCTCTGTCGGCGGCCCACTCACTTTTGGATCGTTGTGAAATCCTCTTAAAATATTACGCTGTTAAATCTGGCTTTTACTTTGATAGCCCTCCAACATTTTTTCAGGAACATACTTTTACATTTGATGTTAGAATGTTGTTTTGCAATTTGTACTCAACCTGTTTGACAAGATGAATGACAGCTATCTGGCTGAAAGTACAATACAACCATGTATCCCTCTTACCACTCTGAATATGTTATGTCGTATATCATTGTCATGTAGCCTCCATTGACCAATCATTTTGTCCGAGGCAAACAGTCATAATTGTCATGTTTTAAAATGATTTTATACAAAACTATCTGTTCATTACCAGCACATGATATAGTCCACACTGAGTGCCCTAAAGGCAGTAAAACAAGAATAATGTTCAGGTGCTACCTCAGTCATCTTGGGCATATGTCAAACAGCGCTGCAAATGGGTTTCAATGTTCCCTCTCAGCTCAAGATTGTGTGCAACAGCAAATATTGACATGTTAATTAAGCCACCACAATGAAGAGCCATGTTCATATAGACATAGGGACAGGTTTTATTCGAATGAAGAACTTTGCTTGTCAGTTGAATGTAGCTAATGAAATTTAACAAAATGTATTAATGGTTAGGCTATACTCTTCAAACTTTTCCTAATTATTTTTTTTAATCACTTTTGAACTTTTACTAATGCACATTTCTGTGACATTTTCTGATGTGAATACTAGTCAACAGCTTCTAACCAACAGCTGTACTATACACCCACACAAGACTCAGGGTGGCTACCTGATACCAGCGCTGCTTGACAAACGCCCTCCAGTCTAACAGTGATGGCAGTGGGTAGCCCTTTGTGACAAAACACAAGTCATGTCCTTCACTCACTCTCTCTTGGTTGTTAGTTCTCTCCCACCTGCCCCCTTTCTACCTCCCCTTTCTTTTCAAATGGAGTGGATATCAACCGAGTGCTACAACTAAATGTCTCAAGCGCAAGCGCTGCTCAGGTACTGTAACGCCAGCCTTTTTTTTATCCCCTACATTATATCTGCTATACTCCCTCACTCTCTCCTCTAGATCTTAGGTCTTGATTGAACTAGATCTTCGCTCACCCCTTTGAGCTCTCCCTAGAACTAAGTCCAGTTAGACAACCCAACCTGCTCTAGTAGAACTGGATCTAGATTAGATGGCTCCTCACTCCTTTAGTTTAAACTGGGCCTAGACATTAGAATGCCCCTCTTCCTGTGTCCCAGAGTATGTCACTATTACTGCTGCTGCTTTCTGGACTTTTGGATGATACCTGCAAGTCTTGCTCCGGTCTGTCTGTTAGTGGTGGTAGAGCTAAGTAAGTGGAGAGTCAGTTAGCTAGTAACATCTTTCCAGGCTCTCTAAATCCAAATAGGAAAACGAAGGATCTGAGCTCAATAAGCTGGTTCTCCAAAAAGCCTCCCCTTCTCCACCTCCCCTTCCATCTAGCGGCTTGATCACATCTTAATGAACCTCCCATATCACCACCACAGCGCTGAAGAGAATGAACAAAGCTCTCGTTTAGAGGCAACAGAAGCACCATTCAGGCCCACATAGCACACTGTGCTCTGCAGGCTGCACTATAAGCTCCAGCATTGCCTCAATGGATGGAATAACTGCTCCTTTATTGGTGGCAATAGGAGTCTGCACTATCTGCAGCACTGTAGGGCAGGGGTTAGCAACTAGATTCAGTGACAATTTATGTCGTGGGTGGGGTGGTCGGGAGGCCACAAAATAATAATAATAATTTTGTACACTGCACACCACAAAGTCCAAAAAATAACAATTTCATACCTTGATTACATTGAGACATGATCATGTCTCTTTTTATTCGTAGGAGTACTTGGGAACAGATTTCCAAATTAAACACATTTTTAGCTGAATTTATGGCGATTTGTCTTTTGACCAAAAACTAAAATCCCCCTTTTTTATAAAAAGCTTTGGGGGGCCAAAAAAAGATCACTCGTGGGCCAGTTTTGGCCAACTGTTGCTAACCCCTGCCCTAGGGCCAATCTAATTCAGTACTGGGTTGCATTCAGCAGGCACAAAACGTTCTCTACCATTTTGTGGTTCATGAATGTGACCCTAATGTCCTAGCATTGAGAGTAGTACTCCCTCTGTGGCTCTCTACATAATGTGGAACCCTTCAGAGGTTAGGAACATATCCAAGATGTTTGGCAGGCCCTAGTTAGGCGTTGCCTGTGATTGTCACACTAATTCTCCCATGCCAATTAAGAGACAATACTGCTCTGAGCTAGCATCCTAACAATAACACTGTTTAAACATAACAGTAATTCATTTGAGGAAAGGAGCTTTGCCTTGGTTTAGTGGCATAATTACCTATCTCGGGGACAAAGCTACAAGAGGCGCTCTCTCGCTCTGTTTCTCTCTCTCTCTCTCTCTCTCTCTGTCTTTCTTACCTCTTTCACCCTAATTCTAGCTCTTGGTCTCTCACACGGTCTCTAAATCTATCTACAACTTTTTCTCCCTCTTCCCTCGTCCTCTCTTGCTCTCCGGGGCATAGTTGGAAAGCCTCCCATGTAAACCTCTTAACCTCTCTGTGGCTGACTGTTAGATCCTTTGGTGTGCTTTGATCCAGGCCTCCCCCTCTTCCCCTCGCTGGCTTGTCTGCTCTGCCCTGGGCTCCCCTGTAAAACAGGATGCTGTCTCTGAGAAGCTTGTCCATCTCATTTGGCAACATGAGCACGTTCCCCATTCCCCACCCAGTCAGCCATGATTTATTTATTCCTATGGCTGGCTAATGGGTAAGACTGAGTACCTGCTGCCTCCTCAAGACATCCCGTTTTACAGTGGACTCAGAGTAGGTGTAAGCTAAGTGGTGAGGTTGTCTTTCCCTACTGTACTTCTCCGGTCATTAGAACAGATCATTCTATCCCTGCTGCCCGCCGCCGCCGCTTCTGTAGAGTACTGTAGTAAGATGATGTATAGTGCTGGTTGTCAATTCCATATAAATTCACCTCCTGATTTGGCTGAATTGAAGTGGAATTGATCCCAACCTTGGTGTGATACTTGTTGTGAAGCATGCTTGTGTGATTTCCAATGATAAATGAAAACATGCTACTCTAACCCGGTGAAAAGTTCTGCAATACTGACAAATCTTTACCCTCAGGTCTTCCAATGCAATAGATTCTTATGACCATCGACTGGGTTGAGTTTTCTTTTTACTTTGGCAAAGCTGCTTGGTTAGGATTCAGTCCCATCCCTTCTACACATCCCTCTCTTAAGCCCCAATGTGTTACCTCTCCTAAATGGAAGAGCTGTCTGCCATCTAACACAGCTTCTTCTTCATGGGTTAAGTCCTGAGCTCCTGCTTGTCATTCCATTAAGCCATTTTGGATCATCAGGCTTCTGAGGGGCCCTGAATGGAGACTGATCAACTGGAGCATCCATGACTGCTCCTCAATCCTCACCGCGCTGATGAGATTAGAACAGGGACGTCCTGCTTTACCCCTCCACGTGACTCTCACAAAGACACTGTTCTATTCCCCGCTGGTGGTTCTACAACACTTCTCAGATGCCTCCAATTAGGAGGTTGAAAGAAGGAGAGAAAGAGGGGAAAGGAAGGGAAGAAGGTGATTTAAGGCTTTAATGTCCCCTACTCTGTAGATTGTACTGCATTAGTTAAGAGTTTTCTGAACACCTGCTGAGTGTTTTCAGAGCATTAACAAGCTAATGCACCAGCAGTAATCTGGACACGATCTGAGGAAGCGAGCACTCTGGACAGAGTTTGATACCGTTGTGATGCTCATGCTAAGTACCCCCCCCCCATGCTAAGTCTCGCTCTCTCTCACACATGATTAGTCCTGCGCAAGTACAAAGCACTCCAGACTTGCATAAAAAATACAAATACTATTTTGCCCAAAACATACAGTTCCAGTCAAAAGTTTGGACACACCTACTCATTCAAGGGTTTTTCTTTATTTTTACTATGTTCTACATTGTAAAATAATAGTGAAGACATCAAACTATGAAATAACACATACGGAAGCATGTAGTAGCCAAAGAAGTGTTAAACAAATCAAAAAATATTTTATATTTGAGATTCTTCAAAGTAGCCACCCTTTGCCTTGATGACAGCTTTGCAAACTTTTGGCATTTTCTCCACCAGCTTCATGAGGAATGATTTTCCAACAGTCTTAAAGGAGTTCCCACATATGCTGAGCACTTGTTGGTTGCTTTTCCTTCTCTCTGCGGTCCAACTCAAAACTGGGTGACTACTTTGATTTGTTTAACACTTTTTTTGGTTACTACATGATTCTGTATGTTATTTCATATTTTTGATGTCTTTTTTTATACCTTTTATTTAACTGGGCAAGTCAGTTAAGAACACATTCTTAGTGGGTTAACTGCCTTGTTCAGGGGCAGAACAACAGATTTTTACCATGTCAGCTCGGGATTCGATCTTGCAACCTTTCGGTTACTAGTCCAACGCTCTAACCACTAGGCTACCTGCCGCTACATTGTATTATTCTACAATGTAGGAAATAGTAAAAAGAAAATCCCTTGAATGAGTAGGTGTCCAAACTTTTGATAATTGTTTAACTCTTTAGTATGTGTACTTTACTGTATTTGTACGTGAGATATCACTTTTCAACAGTACAAGTAAAAACAATCGCTGGAGGACGTCTTTAATGTCCACCTCTTCTAGGAATCCTTTTGTCCTGGACATTTTAACATTGTCCTTTTAATCCCTCCTGATTGTCTCTATGCACCCCAGGGTTCGGTCTGGACCAATACCAAAGTACCCGGTCACCTCTTCACGTACTGTACCATACAGTGAATCTGTGGCAATCAAACCTCAATGTGACCGGCTCAACCCAGTCAACCGGTTTTCATTTATCGTTCATGTTTTCACTCTTACCTGCCCTGTTGCCCGCTAAGATAATGAGGCTGAAATCTAATCTAGTCCTCTGTATGATCTGCACAACCTGAGTGTAGCCCATCCACATTGGTTATCGAGCTTACCATAGAGACCCAATTGAGAATTGTCTGGTACAATATTATTTCACATAATCTACTGTACACATTCAATGACACCCAAGCAATCAATGGGCGGGTAACAGTTGAAATATGCAGACTTTGTGAACCTTTGTGCTTCTTCAATATGTACTTTTCTGGTTCTCTAGTGACCCTCTGCAGATCAATGCCCTAGTCTGTATTTGATCGAGCAATAGACTACATCAAACTTTCTCCTTGTTGAGTTGTAACATGAGGAATTTGTAATCACAATTTTGATGAGTGTATTTTCTGTCTTTCCCCCTGCATTTGTTCATCGTACCTCTTGATCTTTTTCTGCTTGCTCTCACATCTCGTTCCCCCCTTCCTTGCGTTCTAATTTTCCCATCCCTCCATTTTGCCCATTCCTCCCTTTCCTACTTTTCCATCCCTCTCTTCTTCCTCTGCAGCTGTCCACAGTTTGAAATTGAGTCGGACCCACGTGGACTGGCACAGTGTGGACGAGGTCTACCTCTACAGCGATGCCACCACCTCCAAGATCGCCCGCACTGTCACCCAGAAACTGGGCTTCTCCAAAGGTTAGAGGTCACTGACTGACTGCCCACTCTTCTGTTGAACCCTTCATCCCCTTCCCCACCCCAATATCAAGTGAAGTGAAGTGAAGATGAAGAGGTGGATCTGGCATGAGTTCTCAATCTCCTCTGACACACAAACCCACTACCGCTGGAAATCTCCTTAAGGCTGTGTCGGCCAGCCAGCAAGCAGCTAATCCTATTTGCCTATTGTGTAGAGCAGGTGTTCTCAGTGGTGTCAGCGGACCCCTGGAGGTACTGTAGGGGTTCATGGCCAGATCAAAAATGAAAGGGACAAGGGATCTGTGGAAAAAGTTTAGAGGGTGTAATACAATAAAATATTATTCTACAATGTATGTTTTTAAACCTGGGCAACATGGGCCTGGGAGGCTAACAGATATTGGTATCCACAGTACCCTGCCAGGGTACAACTCAATACTTTTCGTATTCCCCCTATTTATATACACTATCGGTCAAAAGTTTTAGAACACCCCCCATTTTCCAGTTTTTATTGAAATTTAAGCAATTCAAGTCCAGTGAATAACCTGAAATGGTACAAAGGTAAGCGGTAAACTGCCAGAGGTTAAAAAATAAGTTTCAGTTACTGAAAAATAATGTACAATTCAGAGTAAAAAAAAGAAAGAAGCCTTTTTCAGAGAACAAGCAATGGGTTAACAACTTACAGCTGTTCTGCAGCAATTAATTAAATTAAGCCTTGAAAGTTGATGCTAACAATTCCTGCACGTGTCCCAATTTTTGTTGATTACTTACAAAACCATCTGTCTGTATAAAATCAGTGTTGGAACAGACTGTTACTACAGCCTCTTAAGCATTATTTTGACAGTATTGTACTGCAGGAAGTAGTATATTGCTATCATAAAAAGGAAGGAAGACAGACAGACAATTATAACCCTTAAAAGTGTGGGTCTTTCCTTTAGAGAAATTGCAAAGAAGCCAAGGTGTCAGTGAGTACAATTTCCTAGACCATCAAAAGGCACTTGGAAACTCTGACCGGAAGAGAGATGGCAGACCCAAAACCACAACAGAATCAGAAGACAAGTTTCTGAGATAGGTGCCTCACAGGACCACCGCTGCAAGCACAGCTTAACACTGGTCGAAGTAAGCAAGTCTCCGTTTCAACTGTGAAGAGAAGACTTTAAGCTGCAGGTTTGACAGGTTGAGTGACAGTAAGAAAGCCATTACTAAGATGGCAAAATAAGAAAGAGAGGCTTGACTGGGCCATGAAGCAACACCAGTGGACTACTGAAAACTGGAAGAAGGTCTTATGGACCGATGAATCAAAATTTGAAATCTTCAGTTCATCACGCAGGGTTTTTGTACGCCGTCGAGTAGGCGAAAGGATGGTTCCTCAGTGTGTTACACCAACTGTCAAACATGGAGGTGGAAGTGTGATTATCTTTTGCTGGTTCCAGAGTCGGCGACTTGAACAGAGTAAGTGGCACCCTGAACCAAAACAACTACCACAGCATTTTGCAGCGCCATGCAATACCCTCTGGTGTACGCCAAGTTGTTCAGGGGTTCATCCTACAGCAAGAAATAACCAAAAACATAGCCTGGAGGTATTTCAGAACTACCTTAGATGAAAATAACAAGACGGTAGGCTTCAAATCATGGAATGGCCAGCACAGTCTCCAGACTTAAACCCCATCGAGCTGGTTTGGGATGCACTGGGCAGAAGGGGGGGAAAGCAAAGCAACCTACAAGTGCACACGTTTTGTGGTAACATCTTCAACAGTGTTGGGGAGAACTTTCTAAACCTATTTGATTTCCATTGTAGAAAATGCTATGAGTGTGTTTGGCTGTTATCTCTGCAAAAGGTGGCTACTTTGAGTCAAAAGTAGATTTACATTTTGTTAAACAGAACAATTCCACTATTTTTGTTTTGCCTCCAATTGTTTATTTGTTCTATGCTTTAATTTCAGAGTACATTAAACTGTGTGAATTTCAATTAAAAACTGGAAAATGTAGGTGTTCTAAAACTTTTGACCGTTAGTTTTATATATATATATATATACACACACACTGTTCAAAAGTTTGGGGTCACTTAGAAATGTCCTTGTTTTCCATGAAAACATACATGAAATGAGTTGCAAAAGTAATAGTAAACATAGTCAAGATGTTGACATGGTTATAAATAATGATTTTTAAATGAAAAAGTCATTGTGTCCCTCAAATTTTGCTTTCGTCAAAGAATCCTCCATTTGCAGCAATTTTAGCCTTGCAGACCTTTGGCATTCTAGTTGTTAATCTGTTGAGGTAATCTGAAGAGATTTCACCCCATGCTTCCTGAAGCACCTCCCACAAGTTGGATTGGCTTGATGGGCCCTTCTTACGTATCATACAGTCAAGCTGCTCCCACCACAGCTCAATAGGGTTGAGATCCGGTGACTGTGCTGGCCACTCCATTATAGACAGAATACCAGCTGACTGCTTCTTCCCTAAATAGTTCTTGCATAGTTTGGAGCTGTGCTTTGGGTCATTGTCCTGTTGTAGGAGGACATTTCTCAAACTAGACACTAATGTACTTGTCCTCTTGCTCAGTTGTGCACCAGGGCCTCCCACTCTTTCTATTCTGGTTAGGGCCAGTTTGCTTTGTTTTGTGAAGGGAGTAGTACACAGCATTGTACGAGCTCTTCCGTTTCTTGGCAATTTCTCACATGGAATAGCCTTCATTTCTCAGAACAAGAATAGACTGAGGAGTTTCAGAAGATAGTTATTTGTTTCTGGCCATTTTGAGCCTGTAATCGAACCCATCAAATGCTGATGCTCCAGATACTCAACTAGTCTAAAGAAGGCCAGTTTTATTGCTTCTTTAATCATAACAACAGTTTTCAGCTGTGCTAACATAATTGCAAAAGGGTTTTGTAATGATCAATTTGCCATTTTAAAATGATGAACTTGGATTAGCTAACACAGCGTGCCATTGGATCACAGGAGTGATGGTTGCTGGTAATGGGCCTCTGTACGCCTATATAGATATTACATAGAAAATCTGCCATTTCCAGCTACAATAGTCATTTACAACATTAACAATGTCTACACTGTATTTCTGATCAATTTGATGTGATTTTAATGGACAAAAAAATTATATTTTTTCTTCATAAACGCACTACAATTTTAAGCTTTAAAACTGCAATGTTTTCTCTCTGCCTTGTGGCAAAATGTGTAGAATTGCAGGATATTAGCTTTAAAGCTGCAACAACAAAAAATCTGCCCCATGACAAAATGTGGGCCTTTTAAATTGTTCGTTCCCAGGGCCGAGACTTGGTTTGTCCGGCTATGCACTGCCGATGTCATAGTAAAACTCCTTGTATGCTATTTAAAAAAAAATCTGACTCGAGTTGTGTTCTGATTGAGGGGGTCCCTGATGAATTTACTATCACAAAAGGGAGTCCCGACCCCAAATAGTTTGAGAACCCTGGTGTAGAGTACTGTTAGCACAGGAAGCCAGCCACGCATGCAACCCTGAGCCACAGACACAGCGGGAGGCTTCCAGTATCCTACTGCCCCTGTAAACTCAGTCACCTTATTGCTACTTTCAGATATAGGATGGCCTAGGATGTTCACCATAACTGTATGCATGTTGTGTAGTCATTTCATTGTGGCCTCTGTGAAATGTAATTTCACGGTTTGAGTCTATCAAGCCTTAATCAAGACTTTACCAATGTTGAACACAAGTGAACAAACGCTGATGAGCGAAACGTTGTTGGCATTTGTTGGGCAATGTGCATCCACCCAGTATGTTGATATTTTACTGAGTCTGTCCCTCTCTCCACCGCCTGTTCACCCTGTCTCCATCCACTGTCACCTCTGTAGCCTCCAGCAGTGGTACACGGCTCCACCGGGGCTATGTGGAGGAGGCCTCCTTGGAGGACAAGCCCCCCCAGACCACACACATCGTCTTTGTGGTTCACGGCATTGGACAGAAGATGGACACAGGACGCATTATCAAGAACACTGGCATGTGAGTGCTCTCTCATTCACTGTGTGCATGTTATAGTTATTCTACTGGGCGACATGGTGCTTCCAACATCGTGGAGGGTTATGTGTTGAACTCTGTACATCTATGGCTCTGAGGTAACATAGTATGCATCCCAAATGGCCCTATTCACCCTGGTTAAATGTAGTGCGTTTATAAAGGGAATAGTGTGCCATTTGAGACATAGCCATGTTGATTTTTCTACTGTGTGTGGAGAGACTGTGCCAGTTTGATCTACTGTGGGATGATGTAGCTACATGCACTGCTGTCTGCTGATCGGGTGGCATGAAGCTTCAGCTCACACGTCTTGATGTGGGTTTCCATGGAGATGTGAATCGGTATGGAATGTAGCACAAAGTGTTTGTCTGTCTGAGAACATGTTCACACACGTGTGTTTTAGAATGCACACCTGTCTTAACGTGGATGTGTCCTGTTCCTGTCCTAGATCTTATTCCTTCATAATTTGATCGATTGCCCGAGCGCTTGACTTAGACTGAAATAGGTGCCTGTACTCATTTTTGGTGCCGGTACTGTTTACATTTAGGTGCAGGAGCTCCGCAATACTTTTCAGCTAATATGTTATGTTATAAGAGTAACAGGAGCTCAAGCAGTAGAACATTTGAGGTGCCGTACTCAGCTCCGGTGAGCTCCTGCCCAAGTCAAACACTGGATTGCCCTCATTGGTGTCATTCTATGAGACGTTTATCATGAACTGCTGTCAGACTGGTTTGGGCGCAACTTTCACATAATTGCACCGTCATGATGTTCACCAGATGCTATCTTAGGGATGCAAGTAAGTTATTATCAGTGTATTATGTTAAAGCTGCATTATGTGAACCATTTCCTCATTGAACTAAACAGGTAGATAAGAAAGTAGGTACACCCATGGGTGTCCTTCCCTCCACACTGGCCATTTATCATTAAGACATGCCTAGGCATTTTGTATTGTGACTGCCTGCTCCAAGTAGTCCACCAAGACCAGACGTCATCAGTGGTGTAGTGCTATTTTTTTATGTGAGGGAGCATCAACAAAATTATTAAATAAGGCGTCATAATTTCCTAAATCAAAGTTTGTACTGACAGATGTAGCCTATTCAATATATCATTCTATATAATAGAAATCTATATAATTTAAAGAATATGAATATAATGCATCCTCCAATTGCAATCTCTGCCTATACCAGAGGGTGGTAGAGTACTTAAAATATGTACTTAAGTAAAAGTACTGTTACTTAGATATGTAATTTACTCAAAATTATCCCTCTTAAGAAACTACTCAAGTAAGAGTAAAAAGGTATCCGGTCAGAAGACTACTTAAGTACAAGTTACACCATATGGTCAATTGTGACAGCAAACAAAAAGAACAACTTATTGCAATTGATTTCACATTCCTTTATTATTTAAGCCTGCCAGCATCGTCTTGCAGATGTCCTCCAGCACTGGAGTGTGAATGTGTAATAAAAAACTTTTTACACCTAGTGTGATACATTTTTCATCAAGGAGGATATTGAAATGTCACTATCAATTATGTTATTATTAGTATGCAAGTCAGACACATTTATAATGGAATTAAACATCAAAGTTAGTATTTAGGTCAGAATTATGTAAGGAATAATCAAACGGTGCATATATCAAATGCCATAGTCAACTTAATCATATTTTTCTTGCCAAGGTAGTATTTACCTTTATCCACATTCTCTTCTGAACCTCCACTTTGAAAGGTATTTTCTTGCCCCATTCTAGGCCACATTCAGTGTTATCTTGGTAAGCAACTCCAGTGTTTATTTGGCTTTGTGTTTTAGGTTATTGTCCTGCTGAAAGGTGAATTTGTCTCCCAGTGTCTGTTGGAAAGCAGACTGAACCAGGTTTTCCTCAAGGATTTTTACTGCGCTTAGCTCTATTCAGATTCTGTTTATCCTGAAAAACTCCTTAGTCCTTGCCGATGACAAGCATGCCCATAACTTGGAGCCACCACCATGCTTGAAATATATGAGTGGTACTCAGTGATGTTTTTGTTGTGTTGGATTTGCCCCAAACACAATGCTTTTTTTACAGTTTTACTTTAGTGCTTTATTGCAAATAGAATGCTTGTTTTGGAATACTTTTATTCTGTACAGGTTTCTTTCTTTGCACCATGATTTAGGTTAATATTGTGGGGTAACTACAATGTTGTTACATCCTCAGTTTAATCCTACCACAGCTATTAAACTCTAACTGTTTTAATGTCACCATTGACCTCATGGTGTTGTCCCTGAGCAGTTTCCTTCCTCTCTGGCAACTTAGTAAGGAAGGATGTCTGTATATTTGAAGTGAGTGGGGGTACTGATACACCATCCAAAGTGTTCACTTCACCATGCTCAAATGGATATTCATTGTCTGCTTTTTTGTCCAGGTAGCCATTTGAGAAACTGTTTAGCAGTCTTATGTCTTGGGGGTAGAAGCTGTTAAGGAGCCTTTTGGACCTAGATTTGGCTCTCCGGTACGGCTTGCTGTGTGGTAACAGAGAGAATGGTTCATAACTAGGGTGGCTAGAGTCTGACCTCTGACATCACCTGGTATAGAGGTCCTGAATGGCAGGAAGCTTGGCCCCAGTGATGTATGGGGCCTTATGCACTATTTTGCTGTAGAGCCTTGCGGTCGGACGCCGAGCAGTTGCCATACCAAGCAGTGACGCAACCAGTCAGAATGCTCTAGATGGTGCAGCTGTAGAACTTTTTGAGGATCTGGGGACCCATGCCAAATCTTTTCAATCTCCTGAGGGGGAAGAGGTGTTGAGGTTCCTTTTTCACAACCGTCTTGGTGTATTTGGACCATGATAGTTTGTTAGTGATGTGGACGCCATGGAACTTGAAGCTCTATCCGCTCCACTACAGCCACGTTGATGTGAATGAGGGTGTGCTTGGTCCCCCCTTTCCTGTAGTTCGCCATCAGCTATTTTGTCTTGCTTATGTTGAGGGAGAGGTTGTCCTGGTACCACACGGCCAGGTCACTGACCTCCTTGTAGTCTGTCTCATCATTGTCGGTGATCAGACCTACCACTGTTGTCGTCAGCAAACTTTATGATGGTGTTGGAGTCGTGCTTGGCCACGCAGCCATGCGTGAACAGGGAGTACAGGAGGGACTAAGCATACACCCGAAGGGCCCCGTGTTGAGGATGTGTGTTGGATGTGTTGTTGCCTACCCTTACAACCTGGGGGCGGTCCAGGATCCAGTTGCAGAGGGAGGTGTTTAGTCCCAGGGTCCTTAGCTTAGCGATGAGCTTTGAGCACATTATGGTGTTGAACGCTGAGCTGTAGTCAATGAACAGCATTCTCACGTAGGTATTTATTTTGTCCAGGTGGGAAAGGGAAGTATGTAGTGCAATAGAGATTGCATCATCTGTTGGGTCGGTATGTGAAACATGCTTGAAACATGTAGGTATTACATACTCGATTAGGTAGAGGTTGAAAATTGATCAGCGCATGCACTGAGTACACGTCTTGGTAATGTCTGGACCTGCGGCCTTGTGAATGTTGACCTGTTTAAATGTGTTAATCACATCGGCTACGGAGAGCATGATCGCACAGTCGTCCGGAACAGCTGGTACTCTCATGCATGGTTCAGTGTTGCTTGCCTTGAAGAGAGCATAGATAGCATTTAGCTCATTTGGTAGGTTTGCATCACTGAGCAACTTGCGGCTGGATTTCTGTTTGTAATCCGTAATAGTTTGCAAGCCATGCCACATCCGACAAGCGTCAGAGCCGGTGTAGTAGGACTCAATGTTAGTCCTGTATTGATGCTTTGCCTGTTTGATGGTTTGTGGGAGGGCATAGTGGGATTTCTTTTCAGCATCCGGATTAGTGTCGCGCTCCTTGAAAGCGGAAGCTCTAGCCTTTAGCTCAGTGTGGATGTTGCCTGTAAATCCATGGCTTCTGGTTGGGATATGTACGTAAGGTCACTGTGGGGATGACATCGTCAATGCAGTTATTGATGAAGCCGGTGACCGATGTGATATACTCCTCAATGCCATCGGCTGAATCCTGGAAAATATTGCAGTCTGCGGCAGAAAAACAGGCCTGTAGCTTTGCATCCACATCATCAGACCACTTCCGTATTGATCGAGTCACTGGTACTTCCTACTTGAGTTTTTGCTTATAAGCAGCCATCAGGAGGACAGAATTATGGTCGGATTTGCCAAATGGAGAGCTTTGTAAGCTTCTCTGTGTGTGGAGTAAATGTGGTCTAAATGTATTTTTTAATAAAAAATAATAATAATTCTTATCCTGGTTGCACATGTCAAATGCTGGTTAAAAATGAGGTAAAATTGATTTGTTTTCCTGCATTAAGCCCCCGGCCACTAGGAGCGCCGCTTCTGGGTGAGAATTTTCTTGTTTGCTTATGGCCTTAAAGCTTGTTGAGTGCTGTCTTATTGCCTGCATTGCCTGCATTTGTGGTGGTAAATAGACAGCTACGTAAAAAAAATATATATATATATATATATATATATATAAAACGTTATATCTCACACTATATATCTCACTGTCAACGTCCTCTCACTGTCAACTACGTTTATTTTCAGCAAACTTTTAACATGTAAATATTTGTATGACCATAACAATATTCAGCAACTGAGACATAAACTGAACAAGTTCCACAGACATGTGACTAACAGAAATGGGATAATGTGTCCCTGAACAAAGGGGGGGTCAAAATTAAAAGTAACGGTCAGTATCTGGGGTGGCCACCAGCTGCATTAAGTACTGCAGTGCATCTCCTCCTCATGGACTGCACCAGATTTGCCAGTTCTTGCTGTGAGATGTTACCCCACTCTCTCACCAAGGCACCTGCAAGTTCCCGGACATTTCTGGGGGGAATGGCCCTAGCCCTCACCCTCCAATCCAACAGGTCCCAGACGTGCTCAATGGGATTGAGATCTGGGCTCTTCTCTGGCCATGGCAGAACACTGACATTCCTGTTTCGGAGGAAATCACGCACAGAACGAGCAGTATGGCTGGTGGCATTGTCATGCTGGAGGGTCACGTCAGGATGTGCCTGCAGGAAGGGTACCAAATGAGGGAGGTGTTGTCTTCCCTGTAACGCACAGCGTTGAGATTGCCTGCAATGACAACAAGCTCAGTCTGATGATGCTGTGACACACTGCCCCAGACCATGACGGACCCTCCACCTCCAAATCGATCCCGCTCCAGAGTACAGGCCTCGGTGTAACGCTTATTCCTTCGCCGATAAACGCGAATCCGACCATCACCCCTGGTGAGACAACCGTGACTCGTCAGTGAAGAGCACTTTTTGCCAGTCCTGTCTGGTCCAGCGACAGTGGGTTTGTGCCCATAGGCGATGTTGTTGCCAGTGATGTCTGGTGAGGACCTGCCTTACAACAGGCCTGCAAGCCCTCAGTCCAGCCTCTCTCAGCCTATTGCAGACAGTCTGAGCACTGACGGAGGGATTGTGCATTCCTGGTGTAACTCGGGCAGTTGTTGTTGCCATCCTGTACCTGTCCCGCAGGTGTGATGTTCGGATGTACCGATCCTGTGCAGGTGTTGTTGCACGTGGTCTGCAACTGCGAGGACAATCAGCTGTCCTGTGTCCCTGTAGCGCTGTCTTAGGCGTCTCACAGTACGGACATTGCAATTTATTGCCCTGGCCACATCTGCAGTCCTCATGCCTTCTTGCAGCCTGGCTAAGGCACGTTCACACCGATGAGCAGGGACCCTGGGCATCTTTCTTTTGGTGTTTTTCAGGGTCAGTAGAAAGGCTTCTATAGTGTCCTTAGTTTTCATTACTGTGACCTTAATTGCCTACCATCTGTAAGCTGTTAGTGTCTTAACGACCGTTCCACGTGTGCATGTAAATTAATTGTTTATGGTTCATTGAACAAGCATGGCAAACGGTGTTTAAACCCTTTACAATGAAGATCTGTGAAGTTATTTGGATTATCTTTGAAAGACAGGGTCCTGAAAAAGGGATGTTTCTTTTTTTCCGTGTGTGTGTGTGTGTGTGTGTGTGTGTGTGTGTGTGTGTGTGTGTGTGTGTGTGTGTGTGTGTGTGTGTGTGTGTGTGTGTGTGTGTGTGTGTGTGTGTGTGTGTACTCACACACGCGCGCGCGCACACACACTCTCTACATCAGGCGACCAAAACCTCAAGACTACCTTAATATTAGAGGTCGCACACCAGCTGGTTTTGACAAATAGACACAGCATACCACCATCGTCTTACCAGAGTTTGCTGTTCTGTCTTGCCGATGCACGGAAAACCCAGCCAACTGTATATTATCCATGTCCTTGTTTAGCCACGACTGAGTGATACATAAGATATTACAGTTTTTAATGTCCCGTTGGTAGGATAGTCTCGAACGGAGCTCATCCGGTTTATTCTCCAGTGATTGCACGTTCACCAGTAAGACGGAGGGTGAAGGTGGATTATCCACTCGCCGAGTAATTCTCACTAAGCACCCGGATCTGCACCCCCTGTATCGGCATCTCCTTTTCATGCGAATGACTCGGATTTGGGCCTGGTCCAGGAGGAGCCGTAAATCTTTTGCCTCCGATTCGTAAAAGAAAAAATCTTTATCCTGTCCGAGGCGAGTAATCACAGCACTGTATATCTTGCCCGCTCTGAGTTTTGGCGCTTCATCCTTTTTGTGACTATTCGGCTTCAGCTAACCATCCTAAAATCTCATTAGAAATTTGTTGTTTTTGATGTAGTAGTAACGTTATAGCCCTGCTGTGCTATTATATTCGGTGCTGTTATGTAAAATGCCAATGAATCATTGTGTGATCTTTAGACATTGATTCAGCTTTTATCTAACTGCACCATTGTGAGAAGTGATGATCTTCTATGAGTAATAATGTTAAGTAATGAGTTAGACTATTAGGCATAAGCAATAGATCTTGATTAGTGTTATTTTAAGCCATTGGAGCGCCCTTCGTGGTGCTGAAAGGACAGCGCCAGGATTGTGCAATGATGGTAAAGAAGTTGAACCAACTTGTGGTAGTGAAGGATATCTCGCCATTCGGCCAGTTCAGGAACAAACAAAACATTTCAGTATAGCCTAATAGGAATCCGTGATATAGATATTTGTTGGCTATATCCTAATATCTTAGCACTGTTTGCAAGGAGAACTTTAGTTGCCAGTAGGCATTTTCATTGTATTGTGTAGCTTACACTACGTCATAAATAAACTTTGAATTTATTAACTTGAACACATGGTTACAATATACCCTATTACAGAATAAAAGAAAACCGAGAGGTGAACTATCAATTCATATAATTGATTTGCATAGATTAAACATGCTATAAAATCAATTAACCAAGTAGTAAACATGAAATCATTACTATGTAGAATTGCAGGAAATTCTTTTTAAAACAGCCATAAAATCAAGCTTTTGGTGTGGTGTATTTATGCATCTTAATAAACCATAACATTATTACCTCACACTGCCCAATTCTCCTTTCCATTTGCCCACCCTGACAGACCAACCTAGAACGGGCCCTGCATCTCAACCAATAGCCAATATAGGCTACATATCCCAAGCAGCGCTACAGCAACTTCCAGAGAGCATCAGGCTCCTTGGGCTTTGTGGTGGCCACTCTGGTTTGGGTGTACTTGGCAGAACGTTGTCGCCGTAACCAAGTGGTCACATCTTCTGGGTTCCAGTGCGTAAGAGAGGGTCCGTGGAGTTTTATGAATATCAAGGCAGACACAGTGAATTTGTATGCTTGATCTCGTTGGTGTGATAAGATTCATGTGGCTTAACCGCGTTTTACAGGGAATGAGTTACAGTTTAAACATTGCATGCCCACAAAATACAGTTGAAGTCGGAAGTTTACATACACCTTAGCCAAATACATTTAAACTCAACTTTCACAATTCCTGTGAATTCACAATTCCTTTTTTTAGGTCAGTTAGGATCACCACTTTATTTTAAGAATGTGAAATGTCAGAATAATAGTGGAAAGAATGATTTATTTCAGCTTTTATTTCTTTCATCACATTCCCAGTGGGTCAGAAGTTTACATACACTCAATTAGTATTTGATAGCATTGCCTTTAAATTGTTTAACTTGGGTCGAACGTTTCAGGTAGCCTTCCACAAGCTTCCCACAATAAGTTGGGTGAATTTTGGCCCATTCCTCCTGACAGAGCTGGTGTAACTGAGTCAGGTGGGTAGGCCTCCTTGCTTGAACATGCTTTTTCAGGTCTTCCCACAAATTTTCTATACGATGGAGGTCGGGGCTTTGTGATGGCCACTCCAATACCTTGACTTTGTTGTCCTTAAGACATTTTGCCACAACTTTGGATGTATGCTTGGGGTCATTGTCCATTTGGAAGACCCATTTACGACCAAGCTTTAACTTCCTGACTGAAGTCTTGAGATGTTGCTACAATATATCCACATAATTTTCCTACCTCATGATGCCATCTATTTTGTGAAGTGCACCAGTCCCTTCTGCAGCAAAGCACCCCCACAACTTGATGCTGCCACCCCCATGCTTCACGTTTGGGATGGTGTTCTTCGGCTTGCAAGCATTCCCCTTTTTCCTCCAAACATAACGATGGTCATTATGGCCAAACAGTTCTATTTTTGTTTCATCAGACCAGAGGACATTTCTCCAAAAAGTACGATCTTTGTCCCCATGTGCAGTTGCAAACCGTAGTCTGGCTTTTTTATGGCTGTTTTGGAGCAGTGGCTTCTTCCTTGCTGAGCGGCCTTTCAGGTTATGTCGATATATAGGACTCATTTTACTGTGGATGGAGATATTTTTGTTCCTCTTTCCTCCAGCATCTTCACAAGGTCCTTTGCTGTTGTTCTGGGATTGATTTGCACTTTTTGCACCAAAGTACGTTCATCTCTAGGAGACAGAACGCGTCTCCTTCCTGAGTGGTATGACGGCTGCGTGGTCCCATGGTGTTTATACTTGCGCACTATTGTTTGTACAGATGAACATGGTACCTTCAGGCATTTGGAAATTTCTCCTAAGGATGAACCAGACTTGTGGAGGTCTACTGATTTCTTTTGATTTTCCCATGATGTCAAGCAAAGAGGCAAGGCACTGAGTTTGAAGGTAGGCCTTGAAATACATCCGCAGGTACACCTCCAATTGACTCAAATTAGGTCAATTAGCTTATCAGAAGCTTCTAAAGCCATGACATAATTTTCTGGAATTTTACAGGCAGGCACAGTCAGCTTTGTGTATGTAAACTTCTGACCCACTGGAATTGTGATACAGTGAATCATAAGTGAAATAATCTGTCTGTAAACAACTGTTGGAAAAATGACTTGTGTCATGCACAAAGTAGATGTCCTAACCGACTTGCCAAAACTATAGTTTGTTAACAAGAAATTTGTGGAGTGGTTGAAAAACGAGTTTTAATGACTCCAACCTAAGTGTATGTTAACTTCCGACTTCAACTGTAAATAATGGATTTATTGTGACGGTGTAGGCTATATTACATGGATTTATTAGACTGTTTGAAATGTAGACATTCCAAAGGTCTGCATCATTGGCTCGTAGGCTATGTGTGGAAGCTAGGAGATGCTAAATGTGTTTATGTTAATTAACGGTCAATTACCGTGAGACCGACAGTTATTTGCTTGACAATCACCGCCTGACTATTTTGTGACCTCCACAGCCCTATGTATCATATACCTGTTTCTAGCTCTGAGTCTTTACTTTTATCCAATGTAAAAAAATAAATTTAAAAAAAAGACAGCATCCAGGTGGTGGGTCCCCTCCTCCATCTCGATCTTCTTTCTCTACCAACTCCTCTCTCTTTCCACCACTCTACCTTCCTTATCTCTATCTTTTGTGTTCTCCCTCATTTGCTTTCTGCTTTCTCAAAAGGCTGACCTTTTGGAAATTACACTTACAATAGGAGATCATCTGATGTCCTCCCAGTAATCAAGTAAATTATCTCTTTAGCGCAGACTGATAATGACAGGGCACGAGACACACTGACACACTTTTTGGAATTAGACTCTGCTTGTACAATACTCACAACAGTTAATCATTAATTTCTGATATGAAATACCTGGTAATGATTTTTTGAAAGGAGTGCATTTCACACTCTTATAAATGTATTTTCTATGAGTCATTTAAATGATGCCGCATTTTGGTTGACATTTTCAAACAATATAAAAAGATGTTGGAGTTTATGTATTTTCTTGTGCTTTCATAAATATCAATCTGTACTTACAGTCCTGTGTGATTACGACTTAAGGCTTATTGTAGGTACCCAGACAAAGAACAGACCTACCTATAGCTCTTTATTTATATATATATATATATATCTCGCCTAGAAGGTTCTGGAATAATACAACTGCCCAATGCCGGCCCTTTACAGTAACACAGAGGGTGCTGTCCCTCTCTCTGCCAGGGGCTTAGGGACGATTAGCAGGTAGCAAAAGTAGACCAAGTCAGGCCAGCCCCGACTGTAAGCCTCATTCCCTACACTGCTAGGATCAGGCTATTGGCTTTCTCTCAAGCCTCAAGAGGAAAGATCAGCCAAGTCTAGCCAGCTGTCTTTCTCTCTCCCTCTCTCTCTCTTCCTTTTCTCTCTCCCTAGAGGCTTGGCTGTGTCTCACTCTCGAGCAACACTCAAAAGCTTTCAATCGACATCACCCTTCCTTTTTATCTCTCTCAGCCAATTCTCTCTTCCCCCATCTCTCCTTCCATACTTCTCCTCTCCATTTAGGAATAATGGCTGCTTGTTCTGAGGGCATTAAGGACAGCCTCTCGGTACGATCCTCTTCATGTGTCAGAGGGGGTTTGTGTTAAGACCATTAAAACCAGTACTGCGACCCCGTTCACCAGTTAGCCACTCAAGATAAATTCTGCTTGCCAATGATAGGTGACCTAGCCTCTAAACATGAAAGCCCACCAGACAGACTGCATGATAGACTGCATTAGCGCCAGGTAGCGTCACAGACCAGTTCACCTTAAGGCCAAAGTCACTCCCCGGTCGCCCCTGCTATGTCAATAGCAGCCACTCTAATTGTGTTTGTGGAGCTAACGTAGTACGCTAACGTAGCATGCTAGCAGCCATTGTGAGTGAATGGACTGTGTCAGTGAGTGGTAAAATGGACGCACGTCAGTCCTCTCAAACACGCATAGTGATAAGGGAGAGCAAACAAAAGGCACAAAGGATTCCCTGGTTGACTTGGAGTGTATATGGACCATATTGTAAAGCCATTCACCCAGCAGTAATGATGTACCGGTGTCCACCTGTTCCCGAGGATGTTTGCTCACAATAAAATGTGTTGATGTTGGTATGTTTATTTGTTACTGTATTTTTCTACATTTTCACAGAGCATTAAGAAAAACCTAGATGAAATGCGATCTATAGATACCTTTTTAAGATCGAACAGCAAGAGACATTCCTTGTGCACATGGCAATTAAGGTGTGTGTGTGTCCAGGCTACGGGAGGCAGTAAGGAAGATGGAGGAGAAGCACTTTTCGGAGCACACAGAGGAGCACGTGGAGTTTCTGCCTGTAGAGTGGCGCTCCAAACTGGCACTGGATGGGGGTAAGGTTAATGCTTGTGTGTGTATTGTGTGTACGTTGTGTGTTTGTGTATGTGTGGTCTTGTTCTATCCTCGTGTGGACCTAAAGTTCCCACAAGGATAGTAAAACATGGAAAATTCTCCCCTGTGGGGACATTTCTCACATCCCCATGAGGACAAGGCTATTTTAAGTTTAGGGGTTATGGTTAAGGGTGAGGAGTTGGGTTTGGGTTACGGGTTAGGTTTAGGGTTAGGAAAAATGTGGATTTTCAATGGAAATCAATTTTAGGTCCCCACGGTGATAGAAAAACATTTGTGTATGTTCCATGTGCTGCCCTCTGCCTGTCCTGTCTCATACTCCCTATAATTTCCTAATATGTCTGTGATGCACATAGTAAAAATATAGATACTAACTGTTTTAGCCAAGTTAATAGGTGATTTATTGATCTGAATATAATGGATTAATAAAAATAGAGGGGCTGAACAAAGGCTTTCCCATAAAAAAATACTTAAATATATCTAGATGGTATTGATGGTTGAATTGTGTGTTTTCCTGCAGATACAGTGGACTCCATCACCCCAGATAAGGTGCGAGGACTGAGAGACCTGCTCAACAGCAGTGCCATGGACATCATGTACTACACCAGCCCCTTGTACAGGGACGAGGTGAGACTGAAACACACACATACACACACACACACACAGTGGGTTTAATCCATCATCTCACTTGACGAGCTGCCCAGTGACGCGAACCTACCAGATGAGCTAAATGCCTTTTTATGCTCGCTTCGAGGCAAGCAACACTGAAACATGCATGAGAGCACCAGCTGTTCCAGACGACTGTGTGATCACGCTCTCCATAGCCGATGTGAGCAAGACAGGTCAACATTGACAAAGCTGCGGGGCCAAACTGATTACCTGGACGTGTACTCAAAACATTCGCGGAACAACTGGCAAGTTTCTTCAATGACATTTTCAACCTCTCCCTGGCCGAGTCTGTAATACCTACATGTTTCAAACAGACCACCCTGTGCCCAAGAAAACGAAGGTAACCTGCCTTAGGGCTAGGCGGGATACCGTTTTTTGCGGTATACCGGTATTGATGCATGGATCAGTTTGTGTTTTTACTTTTCCTTCTATACCGGTATTTGAATGTTTGGTTGCACACTGCGTAAATGTGATACGCAGTGTATAACATCAATTTTATAGTTTACTTCGCTACTTGAGTCATCTCTCTCCACTCTATGCCTTTTTCCACACAGACCTAGCCACGCCCCCTGTCACTCAAGGAGCGCATTTGATGTTCCTCAACCATGAGACACTTGCGTTGAGTCTGCATGGTCAATGCAGCACATGCAACAATGTTGATGACAACGATGCAGTTGTCACTTTGCTTCTTAATATAAATCTACGAGCGTTCTATAATTACACTATTAGCTTGTGCTTCTTACATCTGCGAACAGCTAGTTTGTCTTTTCTTAGCAAGTTGTTCCTAAATCTTGTTAGCCGCTGATTGTTAGCCGCTATTGCTTAGCTCTAGCTCATAAATTTACTGAGTAAGAGCAAGCGTAATTAGATATACAGCCTGATCATACCAGTGATTGTGTAGACCTAAATCAGCATGTTGTTTGTGCAACAGTGTCTTCTAAATTAGAGGTAAACGCAAAGCAGATATATGTTAGCTACATGAAGTAGCTAAGAAGAAACATTCAATGTGGTCAACGATTATAGGGTCCAATAGGAAACACCTATCAACACATTAGTTCCTGTCACAATAACTCCTCCCTGGCATTTTAATTCGTTGTCATGTCAAACACTATTAAAAGTGCCCACTATTATATTCCAACTGTAATTAGAATAGACATTCTATTTCCCTGATTCCAACCGTTAACCCAAGTGTTTGGCTCTAAATCGCAAGTCAAATTGAAACATTTGGTTAAAAATAATGCTCAGATTACTTGACCATATCATGCAGCCCTACGTGGCAGTGTGGAAAGGATCTCAAATGCAGAAAATTATGATTTCTTTGAGGGGGAAGGGGGGGGGGGGTTGAAGTTGAATTGGTCATGCTGGTCATGGCTCACATCAACACCATCACACCAGAAACCTTAGACCCACTCCAATTCGCATACCGCCTCAACAGATCCACAGATGATGCAATTTCAATCGCGCTCCACACTGCCCTTTCCCACTTGGACAAAGGGAACACCTATGTGAGAATGCTGTTCATTGACTACAGCTCTGCGTTCAACACCATAGTGCCTACAAAGATCATCATTAAGCTAAGGACCCTGGGACTAAACACTTCCCTCTGCAACTGGATCCTGGACTTCCTGACGGGCCACCCCCAGGTGGTAAGGGTGGGCAAAAACACATCTGCCACACTGATCCTCAACACGGGGGCCCCTCGGGTGTGTGCTTAGTCCCCTCCTGTACTACCTGTTTACCCACAACTGCGTGGCCAAGCACGTCTTAAACACCATCAAGTTTGCTGACAACATAAGTGGTAGGCTTGATCACAAAAAAAGATGAGACGGCCTATAGGGTGGAGGTCAGGGACCTGGTAGTGTGGTGCCAGGATAACAACCTCTCCCTCAGTGTGAACAAGACACAGGTGCTGATTGCGGGCTATAGGAAAAGGAGGGCTGAACAGTCCCCCATTAACATCGGTGGGACTGAAGTGGAGCGGGTCGTGAGTTTCAAGTTCCTTGGTGTTCACATCACCAACAAACTATCATGGTCCAAACACACCAAGACAGTTGTGAAGAGGGCACGACAACACCTTTTCCCCCCCAGGAGACTGAACAGTTCTACAGCTGTACCATCAAGAGCATCCTGACCAGTTGCATCACCGCCTGGTATGGCAACTGCTCAGCATCTGACCATAAGGCGCTACAGAGGGTACTGCGACGGCTCAGTACATCACTGGGGCCAAGCTTCCTGACATCCAGGACCTATATACTAGGCGGTGTCAGGGGAAGGCCCAAACAATTGTCAAAGACCCCAGTCACCCAAGTCATAGACTTTTCTCTCTGATAATGCACAGAAAACGGTACCGGAGCGCCAAGTCTAGGACCAAATGGCTCCTTAACAGCTTCTGCCCCCCCAAAGGCATAAGACTGCTGAACAACTAATCAAATGGTCACCTAGATTATTTACATTGACCCCCCCCCCCCCCCCCCCCCGTTTTGTTTGTTTTTACACTGCCGTTACTCGCTGGTTATTATCTATGCAAAGTCACTTTACAAATGACCTCTACTGACCTGTATCCCCGGACATTGACTCGGTACAGGTACCCCCTGTATATAGCCTCGTATTCTTATGTAAATGTATTGTTACTTTTTGAATTGTAATATATATATTTTTTTTTTCTTAACTCTATTTCTTGAACTGCATTGTTGGTTAAGGGCTTGTAAGGAAGCATTACATGGTAAGGTTGTATTTGGCGCATGTGACAAATAAAATTAGATTTGAATTGACACTACCCTCCCCTTCTTTTGATTTCCAGATCACCAAGGGCCTGACGTCAGAGCTGAACCGCCTCTACACCCTGTTCTGCTCCAGGAACCCAGAGTTTGAGGAGAAGGGGGGCAAGGTGTCCATCGTGTCTCACTCCCTGGGCTGCGTGATCACCTTTGACATCATGACAGGCTGGGACCCGGTGAAGTTCTGTCTGCAGGAGCATCAGGAGCTGGAGGAGGAGCTGGACCTGAGATGGGTCTCCTATGAGGAGAGATGCCTGCTGGAGCAGCTGCAGCTCACCAGGAACAGGTAGGCTGGGTGGAGGGTCATGGGAGGAATGGGATGAGTGTCTGTCTGTCCTCTAAACTGTGACAATCTCAACTGTGTCTAGAGACAGCTAGGGGGGGGTGTGTGTAGGAAGGCGTGTGGTATGAGTGCTTTGTTAATGGTCTGAATACTACAGGAACAGTATTACTCAAACTCCCCCTCTCCTCCTCAGGTTACGAGAGCTGGAGGATCAGCTTCAAGGCCTGGAGGCCTCCAAACCGCTAGCACTCCCTGCTCTTAAATTTAAGGTACACTCTGCTAACTGCTCAAACTGCTCAAAAGCAATCACCCAGGACACAGTAGCCAAGGTGTTAATGGAAGAAAGTAACAAGATGACTAGCAAAGATGTGAAGGAAGGATATGGTGTCAGTTTCTTCCTCTTCCCCAGGTGGAGAACTTCTTCTGTATGGGCTCTCCCCTGGCAGTGTTCCTGGCCCTGAGAGGGATTAGACCAGGGAACAGTGGCGAACAGGACCACATTCTGCCTCGCGCCATCTGCCAGAGGCTATTCAACATCTTCCACCCCACGGACCCTGTGGTGAGAAACACACACACACACACACACACACACACACACACACACACACACACACACACACACACACACACACACACACACACACACACACACACACACACACACACACACACACATACACACATACACACATACACACATACACACATACACACATACACACATACACACAACCACAAACCGATGCCCTTCACCAGGGCTATTCTATTGGACTTGGAGGGCTGAAACAGCAGGTAGTTGTTTCTACCGGGTAGTTGATTGCATTATAAATCAGTTCCTGATTAGAGTGGAAAAAATGTAAAACCAGCCTCGAAGGCCAAATTTGAATAGCCCTGTCCTAACCCTCAGCTCTGTGCCTCTGAGCCTTGATCATCTTATGGATGATTATACAGAGGGATTTTTCCTGACCAGAGGATAGACTGGGTGCTAGACTGACTGTGATTGGTTTGTCCCTCCTGCAGGCCTACAGACTGGAGCCCCTCATCCTAAAACATTACAGCAACATTGCACCTGCACAGATACACTGGTAAGAGTTCACAAAGTTAATTCATTTAATTCATTCTCTTGTTACATATAAACTTCTGAAACTACTACTTACTTCATGGACAGTGACATGTTTTTCTTCTCCTAGGTGTAGTGCTATAGACCCCACGCCGTACGATGAGATCCGTCCCACCTTCATCAACCCGCAGAAGGACCCGACGTCGGACACAGAGAGCATCCCCAGCCCCTCCACCTCCCCTGTTCTGGCCAGGAAATACTATGGAGAGTCTATCGCCAGCATGGGCAAGGCCAGCATACTAGGTACATCTGTCAGTCACCTGGTTGATTCTCTGTAAAGAACTTTGTTGCATCAAATAACCATGCATTTTGCATGCACATTATAATGACCTTAAACGCTTGAATAGGAGTGCCTTCATTACCTGCACACATGACACAGATTCAAACTCGGGGTGGTCCAAAGCTAGAACAGAAAGAATCAGCTTCATTGTATGATTACCTCACTCAGTAGGTTCCCATAGATTTTACAGCCAGTCATTTGAACAGCAGGTATTCGTAGACAGCACAACATGTCCTGAGCAGACAAAGCAGGTGGCTCCATTTAAATGTGCTTCAGCATGTACCCAGCCTGTTGTGATGGAGTTGACATCTATTATTGGACTCCCTCTACAGTATTTCCATCACAGACCCACCTGACTGATCATTGGAGATGACACTAGTAACACTGCCATCTTGTGGAGAGAGCATGTAAAGACCAGAGCTGTAGTACTGGGTCTACTTCACTCACCTTTGTTGCACCCTGTGTCTAAAATTAAGCCTTTGCTGTTCCCCCCCGTCTTATCTGTCTAGGAGCGGCCAGTATTGGTAACAGTATAGGGAAGGGAATAGGAGGGATCCTGTTCTCTCGGTTCTCTCGCTCTGCGCCCTCCGGAGTGTCCTGTGCCATCGAGGCCGGGACTCCAGAGGGGGAGGAGCCGAAGAGGACTGTCGATAGCCAATCAGATTACGGCCTCTCGTCCACCTTGTCCCAGTCCCCCTCCACACTCATAGACCCGTCAGGTTAGTTGAACTACATTTCAACCCCATTGTTTTGTGTACAATTGTTTTAAGTGGGGAAAGAAATTAAGGTTTCAGGAATAATTGTATTGTGATCCATGTAATAACAAGTGCCCTATAAAAAGAATTGTAGAGAAGGAATACATCATGCTAATGCACATCAATAAGAGTGCTTGACATTTGCAAGCCACTGTCCATATTAACTGTTAAGTACCCTTTTCAATGTGTAGCAGTTAGGCCTATGACATGTGGTGCGGTATACAGTAGTTAGATTAAATTGTATTCTCACAGTGAGTCTCTTTGTTCTACAGTGGAAATGGAGCGCCGCATCGACTTTGAACTCCGTGAGGGCCTTGTGGAGAGCCGCTATTGGTCAGCGGTGACCTCTCATACAGCCTATTGGGTCTCACACGATATTGCGCTCTTCCTACTGACGTTCATATACAAGCAGGCCAACGTGCCGCCACCCACAGACAGTCCTGACCCAGAGTAAACACACAGAGCGACTCCACCATGTCCACACTCACACACAGCATCTTTATCACCCTTTGTTACTCCATTCTCTCTAACTAGTTTTATACTGACACACTTCTACTAACACACAGACCTCCTTTCGTACTGTTTAGGATGGATACACATTCACACGGGTGACACATTGGATTATGGCCCCCTAAGGGGGGGCAGCCTGCCTGTCACTGTGATGACCAGTCCCAATGCATGCTCTGTGAAAGCATGGGGGCATAGTAGGATCCTCCATCTATCCTTCCAGTCGCCAACGAGTATGTCAGAGATTTCATTGCACGCTACCGAAGGGGTCTCCTCTTCCTCTTAAGATCACAGTCTCTGTCTGAAACCGCTGCCCTCTCGGATGTACCAACCTCCAACTCCCCCCATGTGTAGCAGGCATGGTTCAGCCATAGTTCAGCCCAACCCAAAGCTCTACTCTCCTCCACAGACTCTTCATGGAGCTGTGGAATGCACAAGCCAGCTTGGACCCCTCAGTAACCTCCCTTATCCACACTGGTCTGTATCTTCTTACCCTGAGTTACGTTTCCATCGACAAGAACCTGGGCTGGATACTGGGACCTTCAAATAATGGAAAGACTTATGAAGGAAATTAAGTTTGTTACTTTGTCTCAACGTATGTTACTGTCTGAGCGAACTCAATGCAACTTTCAAAGGGGTCTAAATGTTATTTCTATAATAGAATGTTAATATATATCACTAAGAAAATAATACTACAGTTTGTTTTTCCTTTATTTGTTTTGGAAATGTAAAAAAAGTGGGAGACGAACTTGTCTCGCTGTACTTCGAGTTAGTGTTCCTACTTTTCATTACCATTTGATCATCGAATGACTTTTACGAAGAAGTATCAATTGACAGTAGTGAGCATGAGCCTCACACAAAGCTCTGCAGAAAGCCATTTTCATTTTTTATACGACAAAGTTATTAGATGACGTACAGTTGAAGTCGGAAGTTTACATACACCTTAGCCAAATACATTTAAACTCAGTTTTTCACATTTACTGACATTTAATCCTAGTAAAAATTCCCTGTCTTAGGTCAGTTAGGATCACCACTTTATTTTAAGAATGTGAAATGTCAGAATAATAGTAGAGAGTGATTTATTTCAGCTTTTATTTCTTTAATCACATTCCCAGTGGGTCAGAAGTTTACATACACTCAATTAGTGTTTGGTAGCATTGCCTTTAAATTGTTTAACTTGGGTCAAATGTTTCGGGTAGCCTTCCACAAGCTTCCCACAATAAGTTGGGTGATTTTTGGCCCATTCCTCCTGACAGAGCTGGTGTAACTGAGTCAGGTTTGCAGGCCTCCTTGTTAGCACACGCTTTTTCAGTTCTGCCCACACATTTTCGATAGGATTGAGGTCAGGGCATTGTGATGGCCACTCCAATACCTTGACTTTGTTGTCCTTAAGCCATTTTGCCACAACTTTGAAAGTATGCTTGGGGTCATTGTCCATTTGGAAGACCCATTTGCGACCAAGCTTTAACTTCCTGACTGATGTCTTGATGTTGCTTCAATATATCCACATCATTTTCCTACCTCATGATGCCATCTATTTTGTGAAGAGCACCAGTCCCTCCTGCAGCAAAGCACCCCCACAACATGATGCTGCCACCCCTGTGCTTAACGGTTGGGATAGTGTTCTTCGGCTTGCAAGCCTCCCCCTTTTTCCTCCAAACGTAACGATGGTCCTTATGGCCAAACAGTTCTACTTTTTGTTTAATCAGACCAGAGGACATTTCTCCAAAAAGTATGATCTTTGTCCCCATGTGCAGTTGCAAACCGTAGTCTGGCTTTTTTTATGGCGGCTTCTTCCTTGCTGTGCGGCCTTTCAGGTTATGTCGATATAGGACTTGTTTTGCTGTGGATATAGATACTTTTTTACCTCTTTGCCTTTGCTGTTGTTCTGGGATTGAAATGCACTTTTCAGACCAAAGTATGTTCATCTCTAGGAGACAGAACGCGTCTCCTTCCTGAGCGGTATGACAGCTGCGTGGTCCCATGGTGTTTATACTTGCATACTATTGTTTGTGCAGATGAACGTGGTACCTTCAGGCATTTGGAAATTGCTCCAAAGGATGAACCAGACTTGTGGAGGTCTACAATTTTTTTTCTGAGGTCTTGGCTGATTTTTGGAGGGGGATTTTCCCATGATGCCAAGCAAAGAGGCACTGTGTTTGAAGGTAGGCCTTGAAATACATCCACAGATACACCTCAAATTATGTCAATTAGCCTATCAGAAGCTTCTAAAGCCATGACATAATTTTCTGGAATTTTCCAAGCTGTTTAAAGGCACAGTGAATTTAGTGTATGTAAACTTCTGACCCACTGGAACTGTGATACAGTGAATTATAAGTGAAATAATCTGTCTGTAAACAATTGTTGGAAAAATGACTTGTGTCATGCGCAAAGTAGATGTCCTAACCGACTTGCCAAAACTATAGTTTGTTAACAAGAAATTTGTGGAGTGGTTGAAAACAAGTTTTAATGACTCCAACCTAAGTGTATGTAAACTTCCGACTTCAACTGTGTAACAGCATTACCCTATGTCTTTTGGTTTTAGTAACTGAATGGTGCTGTGTGGCAAACTTTTCTTTGAGGTACATTTAAACGTCTTTGGCTCCAGGGAGTGAGTGGCACCGACTTGACTTTCACTTGATGTTCAGATGACGTTCATACAATGTCAGCAGGACATTCGAGTGACACAAACATCCGTACATGTTAAAGTCAAGCTTGGTGAGTGTCATTTTGCCTGTAGCCAGCCTTGACTAGTAACTTACATTATTGTCATTAAATGTAATTTAGGATCTCTTTTAGTCACCGAGAAGCAATGTTAGGTCCA
The DNA here is from genome assembly GCF_029448725.1 of Salvelinus fontinalis. Classification (NCBI taxonomy): domain Eukaryota; kingdom Metazoa; phylum Chordata; class Actinopteri; order Salmoniformes; family Salmonidae; genus Salvelinus; species Salvelinus fontinalis. The sequence goes on from NC_074679.1 coordinate 32,700,073, forward strand.
TGTTTGGAGCTCTGAAATGTACCCTCCATTTTATGTTACTGAGCAACTTTTCAATCTAACCAAAACACAGGCGAAGTCAGTTCTGTTCAGATGGATAGTCTGAAGTCTAATTTGCTCCTAATGTATGCAATTCAAGTGTCCAAGAGAGATCATGTCAATGCTTAATCCAGGCTGTATCACAACCGGCCGTGATTGGGAATTCCATAGGGCTGCACACAATTGGCCCAGCGTCGTCCGGGTTTGGCCGGTGTAGGCTGTCATAGTTAAGAACAAATTCTTATTTACAGACTTGCCTAGTTAATTTTGTGGTTGGAAGGAGGAGCTGTCACTCACAGGTTTGAGCCAGTAGAAACTCTCCTAACAAACCTTAAAGGTTATAAACAGGAGGTGACCTTCAGGCACTAAAATATTTACATTGATTCCCTGATCAATAAAATGGAAAGAGAATGTATATATTTTTTATCCAATTTATTTTTAATTATAATTTTCAAATGTAGTGTTAACATAGATCCCTTAAAGGTCCAATGCAGCCGTTTTCTCAATATCAAATAATTTCGGGGTAAAAATGAAGTACTTTACTGTGAATTAAAAAGGTCATATAGAAAAAATAGCTTCTTAGTAAAGAGCAATTTCTCAACAAGAATTTGTCAAGGACTGTCTTAGTGGGGAGGGGAAACTGAAAACTATCTCTTATTGGACTATTAACTAATTTACCTGGTGATGTCACCAGGTAAGCCAAAACTCCATCCAACCAAAACAGGCAGTCTTTTCAAACGGATCTTATACTAAAAGGGCATTATCATCGGTTTGAAAATGTTCTACCTCATAGTGTGGAAATGTATATAAAACACAGGAAAATTACGCGTTTGACTGCACTGGGCCTTTAAGGGAACAGGAAATCCAGCAGGTGGCCAAATATGACTAAGTTATTTTATGCGTGCTTTACTCTTAATGGCTTAGCCAGTATGAACAGAGCATGTTGAAATACAAGGGCGTTTTCCCTCTACGAAAGGGCTTCAGGTTAGTTATTCAGCTTTAGTCACCTTTTCCAAGAACAATATGCAAAACTAAACAAGCTCAGTAGATTTGTTTATGGCTCAGAAAGTGAAACATGATGCCTGAATCACTTTGCATCCCATCTGGTCATTTTAAATGTAAATGTGTCTCTCATCTGGGTTTTTGCAGTGTTGCCAACAGATGTTTGAAATTCTAAAGCTGCATTCAAATGGTCTGGCACTGGCTGCTCATTATCTAAAAAAAACACTGCATGTTTTTAAATAAACCGTTTTTTGCAATTATAGAGATGCGGGATGATGAAATGGAACTAACCTCAAATTAACTTGTGTGTGCTGCTCACTGCACATTGTCATTGTAGCGTTCCCTGTATGTCCTATGCTTTGTTATCCGAATAACAGAGTCAAATTAATTGTCTAATAATATGTATGGCACAAACTCTTGCTAACTGTTCCAGAGCTAAGGGCTGTGGGCTAATAATCCACACAATGGATTTATTTTTATATTTTTTGGAATGTGCTCATTTGGGATCATTGCAGAAGAGTGACGTGCATGTTAGTGGGGCCTATTTTGTGAATCAAATCAAGTGGACTCGGACCAGACTGCCTTGTAGAGGACCAGAGAACAATTCTTGATGTCATGGGCAGTAAGGGAAAATGACTTGGAGTTGTTCAGAATGAATGTTGATGGTGGATACACATTCTCAATGGCTATAAATTGCACAGGACCGCTTTAGATATGGCTCTTATTGCTTTTGTGTGTTTCTGTTAAATGTCTGACAGAGGTGAAAGACTATGCCTCTTTTCTGCCATCTATATCAAGTTGTTTCCACATTGGGCAGTCATGCAACTAATTCTCTCTTATGAAGGGTTTGAACACTCCCCAACATGTTGTTTTAAGTATACTGGTCAAGGACAGTTTAACTGATGTCTCTGCATGCTAAAGTGATACCTGCTGGGTATGGGGTTGGAGGGGGCTATCATAATTGTGGTTGGTTAAAGTTCCGATACATCAGGCCAGCTATCACAAGGTGAACCTCATTCAAATACAGGCAAGCACCGAATGTAAACTGTTCGGAAATATATTGGCTGAAGAAATTAGTTTAAATAGTTTGATGTGCACGTTCTGTTTTTTGTTCTGTTTTGATTATGGTCTTGGGACTCTCTTGTCAGGGAGGTTTCACAAACCTCAGGGATATGTCTGTTATATTGTCTGACCATTCATCTCAGCTCTGAGCATTTAGTGAAGCCACAGGGATGTCAAAGTACAGTATCTAGCTGGTCTATCCCAGAGTCGCCCACAGTTTGAAAGCTTTGGTTCACCTTTGAACCCTAAGGGATCATCTGTCAAACTAGTTGTGTTCAGTAGGGCACACTGTAGAATACAGTATGTTTTGCGATGAAATATAGATCTGTGTTCTTATTAGATAAGTTCTGGTAGTACCGCCTTGTTTTCCTGTTACAAAACAATTTCCAACTAATGATATGCCCCAGAGCTCTAGCCTTTCAGATTATGTCCACAGAATGAGAAGTACCATCTTGGAATGTCTGCATTGTCTGAGTCGACTGTATGAACTAAACCTTTTTCAGTAAGACTGTTACTTTGACTTTCTGCTGGAAAAGTGACTGTCCCTAAAGCTGTGCAATAACCCATCATGCCTGTAATCAAACTGCAAACTGCCATCCAAAACATTTTATTTTATTAAAACATTTTTCTTATTTTATTCTGTACTCTCCCTTCTGCTGCTTTTTTAAAGTTGTTCTGTCATATCCCAATGATGATATCTGAGAGGAAGGATTTGTACTGACGTCTGGACGGTCTTGTCTGTCTGAATGAGAAGTGCTAAAATGTGTGGGAGGGAGGTCTGGGACGAGGCTGAGGGATGAAGATATTGTCCAAATATTAAGCAGGAACGATTTGCTAGTTTCCAGGTTCTGTTGGAGCACTATACTGCTATTTGTTTTCTTTGAACCTTAGATCAAATTCTTTCCTCTGCACTGCACAGACTTTCCAACCACACAACAATAGCTGATTGATAGTTTATGAATAGAGCTTTGTGTGATTAAAGATATTGGGTAACACTTTTTATCTATATTGGTGCAGTAGTTGAATCCAAGCGCACTTAAACAATATCTGTAAAGCAGAGTTGGGATTAGTTAAAAGTTAAGTGAATGCAACAAACACTGGACTGCAATACCAATGGCAAAAAAACCTGGCAATACCCTTGGTTCTAGGTTTGGCCACAAGATGGCAAACCTCCCCATGAGTTACTCTAAATCAATGACCATCTTTGACCATCTGGTCATCAGAGACCTCTCCAAGTCCATTTCCTCTCCACTAACAATAAGGCAAGAATTAGCATTAGACAGTTACTGATCAGCCCTGCGGTGGTCTGTATATCTGAGCTATTACAAAGGATTTATAGAGTGATGTACTTGAGCGACCCTTCATTTAGTTTGTCCAGTACTAACTCCTAGTTAAATCACATGCAAATACTTTGACAGTGAATATTAAGACTGTCTGTACAACATGCTATAACGCTGTAATATACTTTCTAGCTGTATGCATATGTCCATATCTAGGACTGTTTGCCAGGATTGTATCATTTAAGTACAAAGTTACACATTTCCATTGGACACTGCCATATCCACTTGATTACAGACACTGTTGTGAACTTCATTAGAGGATACAGTTCCACATCAGTTCCACATCAGTAATTGACTGTCTGGTTTTGATTGAGATTATTTTAGTGACGGGTCGTTCCTGAATTGCTTTGGCATTTGGGCATGGCATTTTGGAAAAATGTTTAAAAAATAATATATATAAAAAAATAATCTATATTTGTATTTAAATGTATTTGTGTACGTCTTCCTGTCTAAATCAACTAATATGGCAGCTTAATGACTTGAAATAATGTTTACCATTATGATAGCATTGTGCCACCAGTAGGAGTAGTAACACCGATTATGGTAACACCAATGAGACATTTTAGGTATCTTTAAATCCCCAAAACTTGTCACTACTACACCACTACTGGGTTACGCCAATAAGCTTACACAAAGTACTTTAAAAATGCATAAATATAAAGTTTTGCGGTATAAAGGTTGTGCGTTGTAACCTAGTGGTTAGAGCTTTGGGCCAGTAACCGAAAGGTTGCTGGATCGAATCCCTGAGCTGACATGGTAAAAATCTGTCGTTCTGTCCCTGAACAAGGCAGCTGACCCACTGTTCCCCGGTAGGCTGTCATTGTAAATAAGAATGTGTTTTTAAGTGACTTGACTAGTTAAATAAAAATGTAACGGTTGTATCTTTGATACACGTTTTGTGTATTTTCAACTGTTTTAACTATTAGTCATTTGAAAGGGTTTTTCATGTTTACAAAAGCAAGGGACGTAAATGCCACGACAATTCAAGACCGACACTAGACCAGTGTTGTGTGAAAGTAAGACACTGTACAGAGAAACCTGACACAGTACTCTCTATTACTAACTGTACTGTCTATCTCCTGCTCTGCAGCACCAGTCCCCACTCCTGGCTGCGCTGCATCTGATTCCAAATGTTTACCCGGCAATTAAACAGAGCCTATAAAAGGCAATGGGTTGGCTGCCAGACTCTGACTAGGGGTTCAGAGCAGCAGGAGAGGTTATAAATCGCTTTGATGCAGACCATAGTCTGAGGCCCAAATTCCTTTGCTGGAGCTAGTAAGAGCAGAACACTAGAGGAGAGCCAGAAACCCAGATGATTCATGCCTTGCCCCTGACCACTTGGAGCAGGAGTGCATGCTGCTGTGCAGAAGAGCAGATGCAATGGAAAAAAAGGATACCAGCTCAATCTTTGCCAAACTCGCCATTTGTGTGTCTATGGCTTTGAATGCACATCAACAAGTAGTTTGGCTAAATATGTCATTCTCTAGAGTGGTGGAGTCAGTGTGTGGATAGAAAAAAAACTGAAATTCCACACATTAATGTGATTTATTTTGTTAATAATGACTTATAGCTAGGTATCCATACAGACTCAACAGGGTTTTATTTCAATAGGGGGTTGATTCTTCTGCCCTTCAATCGTCCATTACTCGTGCCTGTTAATCTTCTCATTATTTAGGCTAAAGACTCACACTGTAGGCCCACAGTGTACAATCCACTCATGTTGTTCTTGGAATGATGTATCAGAAATGAAAATACAGAGGTGAGTTTCTCTTTATATTTGATTTAGCTATGCTTCAAGAAAAATAATGAACAGAAAATGTCAGTCTGATAAGAGAGGGTAGAACATCCTTTCAGGAAAACAAATACAATGCCTGTTATTATGATAAACAGTTTACATGTGTTTTTAAAACCTCAGAAATGTAAATTCCCCGTATTTGGGGACCCTATTAGATTATTTTTTTTCATTCAATTCATTCTGGTATGAGAACGGTAGCCCCCCATCTTCAAAAGCAGGGTGTCTGCGGAAAGCGGAGTATCTTGGCTATTGATCGGTGCCTTCAACTCTTTGTTGTGACTTACTACCATATATGGGCAAACACATTTATAAGGGCAGGCTGAGCCGATTACCTAATTTCAAGATGATTGCTACCTACATTTTGGTTTTCGTTGTGAAGCATAAACGAAATAAACACTGAATACGTTGATACTCACCGAAAGCCGGGACTCCACAGATCATGAGGATATTTTATTTGTCTGCCTGTGACCTACCGTTATTGATCACCAGCCCCCAGAGTAAAAATGTTTAGTTTATGCTACGTTTTCCACAAACATTTTACAAGGTACAGTAAACTTCGATTTAGTCTGTTTCAGCTATAGCTACAGGGGAGGTATCAAATTAATCCTGAGGCTGTTAGGAACAGATCTAGCCTATTACCAATGTTATTGGTGTATGACTTAGTGGCAACATCGAATGTCCACCGAGTGACTATATATCTTTGCGCATCAAAAATATGACGTTGCCCTCTTATGCGCTGTAGGCATCCATTCCACGGGAGTGGCTACTTTGGCACCTTGACAGTATTGTAGTCAATGAGATATGCTTTCCAGTGCTATGCAGTTGACCTGGGTGGGACGAAGCAAGGTCTAGAACCTTTTAACATCAAGTGTGCAAAAAAAGTGCAATTACCACATTCTGACACTTTGGAGAGATTGAAAGGACACTTGAATGTACCCTGGATATAGATAACACCTGTGAGGTTGATATGGTAGAAATTGTGTTTTTATACTGAACAAATTAGATAACATTATATAATTTACAGACATATGCCCTTTTGGAGAGGTTTAGGGACATTTGGAAATGTCCCGTGACCACACTTGATACCACTTACTAAAACAGCTGCCCATTTCTAGTTGTAGGTCTATCATTCTAATTATTTTCTGATATTGTTCATGGTGTGGAAGCCATCTGATGTGTTTTCAGCTCTAGTCATCAATAATTCACTTATAGCTTGTCAATAAAAGATGACTTTCAAAATAAAATTAAAAAATGTTATTTTGTGTGTGCTTGATCTTGTGTATTCTGAGCTATGTAACTCCTATCTTCTGATCCTTTCCTCATAGTCTCCCAGATGTCTTCTTTCAAAATGTTTGCATGTCAGAATCATGTAATTACACACGAATAGCAGTTACTTTGGGTATGCCTATTTAGGTAGAAATCTACATTTTGCCATTACACCTTATTAATTAAAATGAATGAGCAGTAGCTAGGCCTATCCAAATCTTATTTCAGACTGGACACTGGACACTTTGTAACATATTTACAGTGAGAGCTACATAGTGCAACATTGTATTTTAGACCAGTGGGCTCCGTCTCTGGATTTGATAGTTGGATGGGACTTTAGAACGTGTTTTCTAAATGAGTAATTGTGTGCAATTCTGTAGGCCCCATAGCGGTCACCGGATGTATCACCGCAAGCTCCGTACTATTTCCATAAAAGGCATGAAGCAGCGGATATGCCCTTGTTATTCCCTACCAAACTGTTGACTTTTCCTGAAATGGGTCAGTTATGAATGAAAGCATGGAATATAACGACAGACAATATCAGTTTTAATTTTTCCAATGTATTCCTAAATAAGAGTGCGTATTTGGGGACATAATTGAAACCAAGCCTAGTGGCAAGAAAATACCAGCGAGAAAAGGACCGATCGTAATAAAAATGATAAATTACATTGTGCGTAATTTCCCGCGTCACATTGCAACATTCCCCTTCCAATGACCGATAAAGAAAGTATAGTAGGAGCAGGGGGAATGACCGGTCGGGTAGTACTATCCGGATTCTTTGGAACGTCCCTAACCTTAACTCAAACCCTTACCATTTTATATTTATACTTCAGTGGCATAGGGACGTTCCAAGGATCCCAGATAGCACTGATCGTGCTGGGAGAGAGGCCCTGCTGCACTATTTGAAAGGAGAAGACGGATTGGAGCTGGAGCAATGAGTGACGTTATCTGGTGGAAAGAGGGAGGGCGAAAAAAACACGGCTGGACTCCATTAGCTGAAGCCTGAGGAGACCCTTTGGGATACTTCACTTGGACGAGTTCTTTGGGATTTTCTCTTTGAACAGACCTAGATACATGATTTAGAAGAAAAAAACGTGTTGACTATCTAAACCTCGGAAGTTTTAGTGGCTTTTTGGATTTGGCTTGGTGAATTTGAGAAGGTGAGTGGACACAAACTGATTTAAATGTTCGTCCTCCCAGCTCGCAATAAATGTAGCCTAGTCAGTATTTTGCGCACTCTGCTGCTAGGAATTGAGTTGTGTACGCCTACCGAGCATTTAAAGACTGGTTATATCTGGTAAACAAATTAGGATTCAGGTGTTTAACTTCCTTTTACTTCATGAAACTTAATTTAGCTCATTTATTGGAATGTTTTACTGGTTGACCAGATTTAGTGTGCTCAGGAGTTCTTGCATGGGGCTGCTTACGTAATCAACTTCATATTTTGAATGGCTCTCTACCGTTAGAAAAAGCAGGTGAACACACAAATGGGAAGTCTTATTGTTCATCTTGCCATAACTAGGCCTGTAGTCTACCCTTTGTTCTCATTTGGTTATTGAATAATTGACTGCGTGTTCTGTTCAATCCAAACCAGTATAGTGATATCACAAGCATTCTTCAAATGGCCTGTAAGATAACTTATACATTTGACTTAGATTCAAGGAAACAGACACTGTTGAAATTAATGGAAGCGCAACATTTCCCCAAATCAAAACACTAACACTGATCGGCAATGGTGGTGAGGGTCCTGTGCGTCCTCGTCACTTTCAGCCTGCATATGACAGGCTACATTCATTTAGTCTATGGCAAATGGTGCGTGCCATAGGGAAACAGGTTTGAATTTTTCCTACTAGTTGAATGGAACAATGTTTATTATTGGGCAATTTTTCCTAATTGTTGTGATTTGTGGCAGGATGGCGCTGGACGGTATACGGATGCCCGATGGCTGCTATGCCGACGGGACGTGGGAACTGAAGATGCACGTGACAGACCTCCACAGGGATGTGTCTTTGAGGGTCACTGGTGAGATCCACGTTGGTGGGGTCATGCTCAAACTCGCGGAGAAACTCGGTGAGATATGTTTAATGGCGTCACACGTTTTTAGTAAAGATCTGCTGAAAGAAATGTGCCTACATGTTCTGTTTTTATGTCCCATATCATTCATGTTTTGGACCTTTTGATTTATGTCAATGTTTTTATTTCCCCACGTTGATTTCTGCTTCTATTCAGGACATTTTCGTCTACATTTGTTTTCCTTCTCTGGTTGACCAAGGGGGAGAAGGCCATAGTTGGTCATGAGGCAATGTTCTTTAGCCCCTATCCCCTTTACCTCCCATCTGCAGATGGGTTCTCTATTGCAGTTACCATGTCATATTTGTGGAAGAGTAAATTCCTTTCTTTGCAACATTGTTACTCAACTGACCACTGGAATGCCAGTTCGTGTAAACACATTAACAGATAATAGCAACTTGTAACCAGTGAGCAACATGTATAAAAGATACAGGCTACTGTATTGGCTTAAGTGGGAATTCAGAATCTATTTAGCCAGTAATGTTTTATATGGACACACTATAACTTCTCAAATATTCTAGCACATGAGAAGCAGCATCAAGTCAACCACTGCCAATGGAATTATGCTGCCATGTCACAAGTTCCTGAGTGAGAGAGACTGAATGGAGAGTGGGCATAAAAGCTCTCTATGAGGCTGTGGAACACTGACTTGTTTCATGGTGGAAAACGGGCATGGTGGCAGTGCAGTTCGGGTCTTGACAGCATGTCGAATGCGCCCGAATACCCAACTTTCCTCCATTGCACAACGTTTATTCCCTGGCCTGCCCGTTTCCCCGTTTTAGACCTCCTGTTAAAGCTCAGGATAATTGGGGCCTTTGTTCCCTGTGGTCGTCTGTGCTGCATTTAAACCAGGCTCATAAGCTTCATTGCTGCTGCACCATGTGGGAAGACATGAATGTGTGTGGTTGTATGAAGCTGTGCATGCAATCCTCACTCTTCTGAAGGCCTGGATTCTTTGTTACAGGACAAGGGTGTGTGTGTTTTGAAGGGGGTTGTCCAGCTTGTTGAAATATTGAACTCATTCACTGCTCTTATTATTAGTCAATAGGTTGTGTGTTCATGGTACTTTTCTCAGTCTGCAGGAATCATATTATGCATGGTCCTGACTACCTCTGGCTACCTGTTGGTCTTGTGAGTTATCTCCAGTAGATTCCAGTGGTTTGATGGCCATGGATTAGAATAGCTTGGTTCGGCTGACCATGACTGGTGGTTGTTCTGGTCACACTGAACCAAAACAACACTATGTGAGTGGAGTAGGCCTAGTGTGTGTGTTTGCATGTGAAGAGACTCCCACAAGACTCCCCATTGGCAACATCACCAGCTAAAGTATCTCTTGATTACAGTAAAAGCACTGCCGCTGAGCTAACTAGTCACTCCAGTCATATTGACTTCTTAAACCCTTGTTTGTGTATTGTTAGTTTTGATTACACTCACGTGAGGGTTGAGCAGTTTAAGTAGCGGCCAAGGCTGTCCTTAAACACTCCCCACAGTTTACTGGTTAGTTGGTTGTTTTCACATTAAAATGGGCTTAGGTTGTTTTCTATTTTAATCATTAACCCAGCCCCTCTGTAGACTTCACACACGACTAGTCACTCCAGTCACCATTACTCACTACCTTTTTCAGGTACAGTACATTGGCCTGTTGCTCAAATACTGTACCTATGACCAACAGAGAAACCGTTAGTCAGTTGCATCAATGTGATGATCAAGTATGATCAGAGTTTTGGGTGGAAATCAACAGGTTGGCTTTGAACTTGAGTGGGAGCTTGGGAGCCTCACATGATGAAACTTATGGGCATCCCCCTCCCCTCTCATGTGACATGGGTGTAGGCGCCACCTCTTTTGTGTGCTTTTCCCCAATTGTAAGTGACCTGCTTTCATGCCTCCCAGTCCACCCACCTTTCTACTCGTGACATTGTTGAATAGTTCAGAACAGACCCCTCTGAACTGTTCTCAAGTGCTCTAGTCACATGTACACATATGGATTCGCTGATTGGTTGGATGCGATGCGAGTCATATGTTTGTCTTGTAGTATGCAGGCTGTTTGGTAGGGCACTTTTTGAAGGTAGTGAGCAAACACATACATGCTGGGGGACACTTAGGTTCCACACACTTCTGGCATGCATGTCCTCTGTCACAGACACAAAGGATGTCCTTGTGTTTCTGTTTCTGGGACAATCCTTGGCATGCCTTACGCTGCATTGTGTCTGTTACGCACGCCTCTGAGAAGAGGGAACGCAACTCCCTGCTACAACTCAACTCTCTGAAGTGCAAGAGGTAGGGACTGTAGGTGCGAGTAAGGATGACACAAAAGCAGAATTTACCGTTTACTAGAATTTATTTTCTTACACGGTAATATGGGGAAAAGGGTCTGGACGGAACCAAAGCAAAGAAAGTAAATATCAAAGTTCCCCCTCTCCTATCTAACCTGCCTACCCACTTAACTTACCTAACTTAACACCGCCTGGTGCCCTAACCAAAATACAGGGGGTGGTCCGCCCAGGTCTTACCTAGTGTGCCTAGACAGTAAATATACTATGGGTATATGTATGCCCGCGGGCCTCTTGCCTAAGCACTCCCAAAGTGCCTTCTCCTTCCCCCCTGGGAACAAACGAAACAGAGTAATTATTAACGATTTCACAAACACAGGACATAGAAAAACTGCTACCAACAACAGCAGTACATACCACACTTTCTGATACACAACCCACACTATATCACAATCTAATTTTTCTCTATCTCCAAATCTCTACTCCTTATCTCATCTCTCTCCTCTCTCTCTCTCTCTCTCCTGGGCAGAACACTGGCTTTTATCTTCAGGTGGCAATGGTGATTAGAGTCAGCTGCTTCTTGACGAGGGGGCGGGGTCAGCTCCAATCACCAATTAGCCTGGGGTTGACCAATCAGCTGGTTGGGGAGTACTTCAGGAAGCCATCTCCTGAAACACACACTCAAATACAAAACAGAACACAGAAACTGGGGAACGTAACAGTGTCACACACATACTAAATTAAGATCCCAGGACTTCTCATGATGGTTTCACAGCTATTGTTCACAGCCATTGTTCAAAGCTCACGTTCAAAGCACAGCACTTATTATTTTTTACCAGCACAGTTGTCTTATTTATTGTGTTTGTTTTGATGTATAGTGGGTCGTGGCATGTCTGCATCATGCTTGTCCGTGTGTGTGTGCTGTACATGTTCATATGTGAGTGCTGTCCATGGGTGTGTTCTGTGTCTTTATCCCTCAGCCCTCCATCTCCTTCTATAAGCAGTGGCCTTCCTCCTATCTCTGAGTCTCAGATGGGGGGCAGGAGCTCCAGGATGATGGATTAAACTGAAATGCAAGGAAGGCACTTTGCTATTGATTACAGCCTTCATTCTCCTTTAGTCTGCAGAGAGGAGAGCTGTATTTAAGGCTGCATAATTGATCACCCCCCTCTGATCGCACCCTCACTCACTACTTCACTTGTTTGTGTCTGCTGGCTTTGGACATTGACAAATAACAGGGTAATAGAGTGCTTCCTTTGAAAGCTTTCTGTTGGAATCAAAGAAGGGGAAACAAACATCCGACATAACAACATTAGCAGTCAGCTTTATTTGATGAAGATAGAACAATTGTCATACTGTATTATATCAACCATTGTAGAAAGTCTAGCTTATCTGTAGAACTTCTGATATTTTGGTTCACTATCAACTCCCGGTTAATGAGTTACACTAATTGTTCAATTTGGCATAACTTGATTTTACACTCAACCATGCGCTTTTGCTGCTGCATCAGTTGCCCTTCTCTTCATCTACTTACTCAGTTTCTCACCGTAAACCATCGTTTGCCACGTCGTGAGCACATTTCAACGCCAGACATCGCCTCCATATAGAGGTCTGTGCGGGATGGATTTCTTTATCCCGCAGCTTTTCATACCGCTCCCGCTGACTTTCTGTCCGACTCCCACCAGCTCCCGCTGGCTTTCTGTCCGACTCCCACCAGCTCCCGCTGGCTTTCTGTCCGACTCCCACCAGCTCCCGCTGGCTTTCTCTCCGACTCCCACCAGCTCCCGCTGGCTTTCTCTCCGACTCCCACCAGCTCCCGCTGGCTTTCTCTCCGACTCCCACCAGCTCCCGCTGGCTTTCTCTCCGACTCCCACCAGCTCCCGCTGGCTTTCTCTCCGACTCCCACCAGCTCCCGCTGGCTTTCTGTCCGACTCCCACCAGCCCCCGCTGGCTTTCTGTCCGACTCCCACCAGCCCCCGCTGGCTTTCTGTCCGACTCCCACCAGCCCCCGCTGGCTTTCTGTCCGACTCCCACCAGCCCCCGCTGGCTTTCTGTCCGACTCCCACCAGCCCCCGCTGGCTTTCTGTCCGACTCCCACCAGCCCCCGCTGGCTTTCTGTCCGACTCCCACCAGCCCCCGCTGGCTTTCTGTCCGACTCCCACCAGCCCCCGCTGGCTTTCTGTCCGACTCCCACCAGCCCCCGCTGGCTTTCTGTCCGACTCCCACCAGCCCCCGCTGGCTTTCTGTCCGACTCCCACCAGCCCCCGCTGGCTTTCTGTCCGACTCCCACCAGCCCCCGCTGGCTTTCTGTCCGACTCCCACCAGCCCCCGCTGGCTTTCTGTCCGACTCCCACCAGCCCCCGCTGGCTTTCTGTCCGACTCCCACCAGCCCCCGCTGGCTTTCTGTCCGACTCCCACCAGCCCCCGCTGGCTTTCTGTCCGACTCCCACCAGCCCCCGCTGGCTTTCTGTCCGACTCCCACCAGCCCCCGCTGGCTTTCTGTCCGACTCCCACCAGCCCCCGCTGGCTTTCTGTCCGACTCCCACCAGCCCCCGCTGGCTTTCTGTCCGACTCCCACCAGCCCCCGCTGGCTTTCTGTCCGACTCCCACCAGCCCCCGCTGGCTTTCTGTCCGACTCCCACCAGCCCCCGCTGGCTTTCTGTCCGACTCCCACCAGCTCCCGCTGGCTTTCTCTCCGACTCCCACCAGCCCCCGCTGGCTTTCTGTCCGACTCCCACCAGCCCCCGCTGGCTTTCTGTCCGACTCCCACCAGCCCCCGCTGGCTTTCTGTCCGACTCCCACCAGCCCCCGCTGGCTTTCTGTCCGACTCCCACCAGCCCCCGCTGGCTTTCTGTCCGACTCCCACCAGCCCCCGCTGGCTTTCTGTCCGACTCCCACCAGCCCCCGCTGGCTTTCTGTCCGACTCCCACCAGCCCCCGCTGGCTTTCTGTCCGACTCCCACCAGCCCCCGCTGGCTTTCTGTCCGACTCCCACCAGCCCCCGCTGGCTTTCTGTCCGACTCCCACCAGCCCGCGCTGGCTTTCTGTCCGACTCCCACCAGCCCCCGCTGGCTTTCTGTCCGACTCCCACCAGCCCCCGCTGGCTTTCTGTCCGACTCCCACCAGCCCCCGCTGGCTTTCTGTCCGACTCCCACCAGCCCCCGCTGGCTTTCTGTCCGACTCCCACCAGCCCCCGCTGGCTTTCTGTCCGACTCCCACCAGCCCCCGCTGGCTTTCTGTCCGACTCCCACCAGCCCCCGCTGGCTTTCTGTCCGACTCCCACCAGCCCCCGCTGGCTTTCTGTCCGACTCCCACCAGCCCCCGCTGGCTTTCTGTCCGACTCCCACCAGCCCCCGCTGGCTTTCTGTCCGACTCCCACCAGCCCCCGCTGGCTTTCTGTCCGACTCCCACCAGCCCCCGCTGGCTTTCTGTCCGACTCCCACCAGCCCCCGCTGGCTTTCTGTCCGACTCCCACCAGCCCCCGCTGGCTTTCTGTCCGACTCCCACCAGCTCCCGCTGGCTTTCTGTCCGACTCCCACCAGCTCCCGCTGGCTTTCTGTCCGACTCCCGCTGGCTTTCTGTCCGACTCCCACCAGCTCCCGCTGGCTTTCTGTCCGACTCCCACCAGCCCCCGCTGGCTTTCTGTCCGACTCCCACCAGCCCCCGCTGGCTTTCTGTCCGACTCCCACCAGCCCCCGCTGGCTTTCTGTCCGACTCCCGCTGGCTTTCTGTCCGACTCCCACCAGCTCCCGCAAGAACTCGTCTAGAACCCAACCGCAGTCACGCAATGTTATTTTTGGCATATGTGACGCAGCTCGCTTGCCAGCCATGGTCACAGACTCCTTGCTCAGTCCAAACGCTACCCCACGCCCACAGACATTCATGTCTATGAAGTTCATTTCTGGAATTTCCTTCCTTAATGCGTTTGAGCCAATCAGTTGTGTTGTGACAAGGTAGGAGTGGAATACAGAAGATAGACCCACCCGGTAAAAGACCAATTCCATATTATGACAAGAACAACTCAAATAAGACTTTAAGACATGAAGGTCAGTCAATGCGGAAAATTTCAAGAACTTTGAAAGTTTCTTCAAGTGCAGTCGCAAAAACCATCAAGCACTCTGATGAAACTGGCTCTCATGAGGACCGCCACAGGAAAGGAAGACCCAGAGATGTCTGCTGAGGAGGATAAGTTCATTAGTTACCAGCCTCAGAAATTGCAGCCCAATAAATGCTTCACAGAGTTCAAGTAACAGACACATCTCAACATCAACTGTTCAGAGGAGACTGCGTGAATCAGGCCTTCATGGTTGAATTCCTGAACAGGAGCCACCACTAAAGGGCACCAATAATAAGATGAGACTTGCTTGGGCCAAGAAACACGTGCAAAAAACATCAGACCAGTGGAAATCTGTCCTTTCATCCAATGAGACCAAATTTGAGATTTTTGGTTCCAATCGCCGTGTCTTTGTGAACCGCAGAGTAGGTGAACAGATGATCTCTGCATGTGTGGTTCCCACTGTGAAGTGAGGAGGTGGTGTGGGGGTGCTTTGTTGGTTACACTGTCTGTGATTTTATTTAGAATTCAAGGCACTCTTAACCAGCATGGGTACCACAGCATTCTGCATCCCATCTGGTTTAAACTTAGTCCCACTATCATTTGTTTCATAACAGGACAATGACCTAACACACCTCCAGGCTGTGTAAGGGCTATTTGACCAAGAAGGAGAGTGATGGAGTGCCACATCCAATGACCTGGCCTCCACAATCACCCAACCTCAACACAATTGAGATGGTTTGCGATGAGTTAGACCACCGAGTGAAGGAAAAGCAGAAAACAAGTGCTCAGCATGTGGGACCTCCTTCAAGACTGTTGGAAAAGCATTACAGGTGAAGCTGGTTGAGAGAATGCCAAGAGTGTGCGACGCTATCATCAAGGCAAAGGGTGGCTACTTTGAAGAATCTTAAATATAAAATATATTTTGACTTGTTTAACACTTTTTGGTTATTACATGATTCCATGTGTGATAGTTTTGATGTCGTCAATATTATTCTACAATGTAGAAAATAATAAAAATTAACCTTGAATGAGTAGGTGTGTCCAAACTTTTGACGGGTACTGTAAGTATTCAGACCCTTTCCTCAGTACTTTGTTGAAGCACCTATGGCAGTGATTACAGCCTCGTCTTCTTGGGTATGACCATACAAGCTAGGCACACCGGTATTTGGGGAGTTTCTCCCATTCTTCTCTGCAGATCCTCAAGCTCTGTCAGGTTGGATGGGGAGCGTCGCTGCACAGCTATTTTCAGGTCTCTCCAGAGATGTTCGATTGGGTTCAAGTCCGGACTCTGGCTGGACCACTCAAGGACATTCTGAGTCCTGCGTTTTGTGTTGCGTGTGTGCTTAGTCGTTGTCCTATTAGAAGGTGAACCTTTGTCCCAGTCTGAGAACCTGCTCCAAAGCGCTCAGGACTTCTTTAAGGATCTCTCTTTGCTCCGTTCATCTTTCCCTCGATCCTGACTAGTCGCTCAGTCCATGCCGTTGAAAAACATCCCAACAGCATGATTTTTGCCACCACCATGCTTCACCATAGGGATGGTGCCAGGTTTCCTCCAGCTGTGACATTTGGCATTCAGGCCAAAGAGTTCAATCTTGGTTTCATCATACCAGAGAATCTTGTTTCTCATGGTCTGAGAGTCTTTAGATGCGTTTTGGCAAATTCCAGGCGGGCTGTCGTGCCTTTTACTGATGAGTGGCTTTCATCTGTCCCCTCTACCATAAAGGCCTGATTGGTGGAGTGCTGCAGAGATGGTTGTCCTTCAGGAAGGTTCTCCCATCTCCACAGAGGAGCTCTGTCAGCATGACCATCAGTTCTTGGTCACCTCCCTGACCAAGGCCCTTCAACCCCGATTGCTCAGTTTGGCTGGGCGGGCAGCTCTAGGAATAGTCTTGGTTGTTCCAGACTTCTTCCATTTAAGAATGATGGCCACTGTGTTCTTGGGGACCTTCAATCCTGCAGACATTTTTTGGTACCCTTCCCCAGATCTGTGCCTCGACACAATCTTGTCTCGGAGCTGTACGGACAATTCCTTCGACCTAATGGCTTGGTTTTTGCTATGACATGCACTGTCAACTGTGGGACCTTACATAGACAAGTGTGGGCATTTCCAAGTGTATGCAAACACACTGTAGATTTCTTCTGCACAATCTATTTGGGTTGTGTATCAGAGTTCCAGGAATAGGGTTTGTTAGAAAAGCCAAACATCTGATTTTAGGGATGAGAGGAAGTTCCTTTTATTAACACACAGTACTCTGAGTGATTTCTGAGGAAGGGGGAAAGCATGGAGGAGAGTCAGTCAACTTTTATTATTTAACTTCTTATGGCGGCATCCCGCTACCGGGATCAATATGACAGCAGCCAGAGAAAGTGCAGGGCACAAAATTCAAACACAAATCTCATAATTAAAATTCCTCAAGCATAGATGTGTCTTATATCATTTTAAAGGTATTCTTGTTAATCCCACAAGTGTCCAATTTCAAATATGCTTTTCAGCGAAAGCACTACAAACGATTGTTAGGTCACCATCAAACCACAATAAGCACAGCCATTTTTCCAGCAATAGATAGCAGTCAGAAAAAGCAGAAATAGAGATAAAATGAGTCACTAACCTTAGATTATCTTCATCAGATGACACTCATAGGACTTCATGTTACACAATACATGCATGTTTTGTTTGATAAAGTTCATATTTATAACAAAAAATCGGAGTTTACATTGGCGCGTTACATTCACTAGTTCCAAAACGTGATTTTGCATAGCCACATCGTTTCAACAGAAATACTCATCATAAATGTAGATGATAATACAAGTTATACACATGGAATTATAGATATACCTCTCCTTAATGCAACCGCTGTGTCAGATTTCAAAAACACTTTACGGAAAAAGCAAAAAATGCAATAATCTGAGACGGAGCTCAGAACAATAGCCAAATTAGCCACCATGTTGGGGTCAACAGAAACCAGAAAATACATGATAAATGTTTCCTTTGATGAACTTCATCAGAATGCAGTCCTAGGAATCCCAGGTCCACAATAAATGCTTGATTTGTTCGATAATGTCCGTTATTTATGTCCAATTAGCTACTTGGGTTCGCACCTTCGGTAAACAATTCCAAAGTCAGAAAGCGCCTCCACTATAACGTGACGAAATGTCCAAAAGTTCCGTAACAGTCAGTAGAAACATGTCAAACGATGTACTGAATCAATCTTTAGAATGTTGTTAACATCTTGAATAACGTTCCAACCGGAAAATTAGATTGACTTCAGAAGAGCGATGGGATGGACGTCCTACTCATGTGAAGGCGCATGGTGAATGCGTGATCAGCCCGTGGAAGTGATTACTCATTCCTGTCTCCTTCGGCCCCCCTTCACATTAGAGTCATCAGACAATGTTCTCCACTATTGACATCTAGTGGAAGCCGTAGGAAGTGAAAACTCATCTATATCTCACTGTCATTTCAATTGAGAGCATGGTTGAAAATCTGACACCTCAGAAACAATTCAAACAGGAAGTGGAACTTCTCAGGTTTTTGCCTGCCATATGAGTTCTGTTATACTCAGACATAATTCAAACAGTTTTAGAAACTTCAGAGTGTTTTCTATCCAATATGAATAATAATATGCATATATTAGCAACTTGGACTAAGGAGCAGGCCGTTTAATATGGGCACCTCTGTGCACCTTTCATCCAAGCTACTCAACACTGCCCCTGCAGCCATAAGAAGTTAAACAGCATTTGAGTAAAGCTGTAATGTTTCCCCTTAAACCTGGGTGGGTATAGAACATTCCCACTGGCTCTGGCTTTACTATTCACCTACTGTATTGTGTTTCTCCTGCTTAGCATCATCCTGGCAGCTATGCAGAGGGGAGTAGGATTCAACTGCACCTAGACATTTTTTGTTTTCCCTTCCTAATGCTTATGGCTAGGATTCGAGAGGGGTAGGCTGATCCTAGAGCTGTGTTGTAAGGGATAGAGTGGCGGAGGGCTGGCTCAGAGGAAGGGGAGGTGGGCTTGGGGATAAGGGGGGGTAGAGGGGAGGTGGGGGTGTGAGCCACTGTTCTAGAATTCCATAAAAGTCTTCTGGGGAGCAGGAAATGACTTCCAGGGTTTGGCATGTGGACACTGCTGTGCCGTCATTCCAATACCTCCTGCTGCCTGCTTCAGCTCTTTCCCTCTTTTTTCTTTCTGTCTTTAGTTCACTTTCTTTCTCTTTGCCTGCCATCAACTACTCCCTTCTTGGAAAATATATTGCGTATGAGAAGCCTGCGCTCTGAAAAAAAATTTGCTTGGGGGGGGGGGTGTATATTTATAAGCCATGTCAAAGTAGTTGCTCTCTTTGCCCTTTTTTAATTTTGATGTCTTTTTAATGAGTAGACACTAATATTTAAAAGTCGGATGTATTTATTTGGATTTGAATGTGGAAGCAAAGGTCTGCCTGGGTATGTTTGTAGTATGGTGGCGTTAGTTAGCGATTGAGACGTATTGGCCTTAACCAACTGACATTTCCTTTAAAAAGTGGTGACGAGGTTTTCCCAGTACTCCAATCAGAATGGGAGGTTTGAGTGGTCAATTACGTTGTTGTGTTTTGGACAGTTTCCCCCCTGACAAGCCTGTCCATTCGGTGCTTCATTTATAAACGTTGGGTACATTTTTAAACTAAATGTCTGCGTTATTGAGATTCATAAACTTGGCGCACGCCATACATACACGTTTCCCGTTTATAAATCAGAAAAACTGAACGAGCATTATAACTCTGCATGAATAACGCCCATTATTCACCTTTTATGGTGACGACGCCCTTATTTGCTGTATACTTTGGAAGCAATGGAATTAGACCAAGACGTTAAGCTGTCTAAAGGAAATGGCAATTGTGAACTTGATCAAATGCCTTTGGAGGTGTTGACAGAATGTTTTCTTGTGACATTTGCTGTATCTGGCTGTTTCTGAAAGACAAAAACAATAGCAAATTGTTGTGGGACTGTAAACGGATTGTTTGAATTCAATGTTTTGCATTTACTTTTTCCCGAACCTAAATATGCTGCACTGTCCCTGAATTCTGAAACATTGTCTACTCAGATTTTTTTTTTCAACTACAGTAGGCCATTTTACAGTGGTAGCCTACACACATCAAATGCAAAAGACCTACTGTCTGTTCACCTGTTAAATTCTGTGTTATAAACCTTCAACCGTGCTCCCTTTCGGCTGCATAGAGCAAAAACTTGAAATGATATTAGCCTATATAATAGGCCCAATTAAATGAGATGTGCATGGTAATTTGGGGTATGGGTACTTGGGGAATATGAACTCATCATTGCTGGAAAAGGTGTACTCTTGAAAATGAAATGGTGCATCTCAAGAGATTTCATCCTGCAAAATGTCAAATACATTTACACAAGGCTATGAACTGGCGCATGTATACAGTTGAAGTCAGAAGATTACATACACTTAGGTTGGAGTCATTAACTCATTTTTCAACTACTTCACAAATGTCTTGTTAACAAACTATAGTTTTGTCAAGTCGGTTAGGACATTTACTTTGCATGACACAAGTCATTTTTCCAACAATTGTTTAGAGACAGATTATTTCACGTTTAATTCACTATCACAATTCCAGTGTGTCAGAAATTTCCATACACTAAGTTGACTGTGCCATTAAACAGTTTGGAAAATTCCAGAAATTATGTCATGGCTTTAGAAGCTTCTGTTAGGCTAATTGACATAATTTGATTTAATTGGAGGTGTACCTGTGGATGTATTTCAAGGCCTACCTTCAAACTCAGTCCCTCATTGCTTGACATCATGGGAAAATCAAAAGAAATCAGCCAAGACTTCAGGAAAAAGATTGTAAACCTCCACAATTCTGGTTCATCCTTGGGAGCAGTTTCCAAACGCCTGACGGAACCACGTTCATCTGTACAAAAAATAGTAAGCAAGTATAAACACCATGGGACCACGCAGCCATGATACCGCTCAGTTCTGTCTCCTCGAGATAAACGTACTTTGGTGTGACAAATGCAAATCAATCCCAGAACAACAGCAAAGGACGTGAAGATGCTGCAGGAAACGGGTACAAAAGTATCTATATCCACAGTAAAACGAGTCCTATATCGACATAACCTGAAAGGCTGCTCAGCAAGGAAGAAGCCACTGCTCCAAAATCGCCATAAAAAAGCCAGACTATGGTTTGCAACTGCACATGGGGACAAAGATTGTACCTTTTGGAGAAATGTCCTCTGGTCTAGAACTGTTTTGCCATAATGACCATCGTTATGTTTGGATGAAAAGGGGGATGCTTGCAAGCCGAAGAACACCATCACAACCGTGAAGCACGGTGGTGGCAGCATCATGTTGTGGGGTTGCTTTGCTGCAGGAAGGACTGGTGCACCTCACAAAATAGATGGCATCATGAGGGAGGAAAATGATGTGGATATATTGAAGCAACATCTCAAGACATCAATCAGGAAGTTAAAGCTTGGTTGCAAATGGGTCTTCCAAATGGATAATGACCCCAAGCATACTTCCAAAGTTCTTGCAACATGGCTTAACCTGTCTAGGATGAGGGTGCCGCTAGCGGCACACCCCCCCCACATTCCACTGAAAAGGCAGAGCGCGAAATTCAAAAGAAATATTTTTTTTAAATATTTAACTTTCACACATTAAAGTCCAATACAGCTAATGAAAGACACAGATCTTGTGAATCCAGCCAACATGTCCGATTTTTAAAATGTTTTACAGGGAAGACACAATATGTAAAGATGTAAATCTATTAGCTAAAAACACATTAGCATAATTCACCATCTTTTATTTGTCCACCAACACCAGTAGCTATCACCAATTCGGCTAAACTAAGATATTTATAGCCCCTAACCAAGAAAAAAACTCATCAGATGACAGTCTGATAACATATTTATGGTATGGGATAGGTTTTGTTAGAAAAATGTGCATATTTCAGGTAGCTGGCATAGTTTACAATTGCACCCACCGTCACAAATGGACTAGAATAATTACAATGAGCAACGTGTTTACCTAACTACTAATCATCAAACATTTCGTAAAAATACACAGCATACACTAATCGAAAGACACAGATCCTGTGAATACAGACAATATTTCAGATTTTCTAAGTGTCTTACAGCGAAAACACAATAAATCGTTATATTAGCATAGCACATGTGCAAACATTACCCCAGCATTGATTCTAGCCAAAGAGAGCGATAACGTAAACATCGCCAAAATATATTATTTTTTTCACTAACCTTCTCAGAATTCTTCAGATGACACCCCTGTAACATCACATTACAACATACATATACAGTTTGTTCGAAAATGTGCATATTTAGCCACCAAAATCATGGTTAGACAATGAGAAATGTAGCCCAGCTGGTGAGAAAATGTCCGTGCGCCATATTAGACAGTGATCTACTCGTATACATAAATACTCATAAACGTGACTAAAAAATATAGGGTGGGCAGCGATTGATAGACAATTTAATTCTTAATACAATCGCGGAATTACATTTTTTTAAAATTATCCTTACTTTTCAATACAGTTTGCGCCAAGCGAAGCTACGTCAAAAAACATGGCGTCCTAAGCCACTAACATTTTTCGACAGAAACACGATTTATCATAATAAAAATTTCCTACTTTGAGCTGTTCTTCCATCAGTATCTTGGGCAAAGGATCCTTTCTTGGGTCTAATCGTCTTTTGGTGGAAAGCTGTCCTCTTGCCATGTGGAAATGCCAACTGCGTTCGGGATGAACTGGAAGCGTGCCCAGAGATTCACAGCGTCTCAGAAATAAATGTCCCAAAATCGCACTAAACGGATATAAATTGCTATAAAACGCTTTAAATTAACTACCTTATGATGTTTTTAACTCCTATAACGAGTCTTAACATGACCGGAGAAAGATTACTCCCAACACTAATGCTTGGAACAGGTGCGGGTCGGTGTCCTCCACGCGCATGACGCAGCTGCAAAAGAGTGACTAGCTACAGGGTTTTTTTAATTTATAGTGCCTGTGATTGCGCAATCGACCCCATTCAAATCGTCATCACGTAAAGGCATCCAGGGGAAGACGTAAGCAGTGTCCGTATACTCATAGGAATAACATTGGCTTTAAAACTGACTCCAGAACAGTGGCCAAAATTTCTGAAATCTGACTCCATGTCAGGGAAATTGCTGTAGAATGGGTTCTGTTCCACTTAGAGACAAAATTTCAACTCCTATAGAAACTATAGACTGTTTTCTATCCAATAATAATAATAATAATAATATGCATATTGTACGATCAAGAATTTTGTAGGAAGCCGTTTCAAAAATTACACGATTACCATAAATAGTGACAACAGCGCCCCCAGCTTTAACAGGTTAAGGACAACAAAGGTATTGGAGTGGCCATTACAAAACCCTGACCTCAATCCTATAGAAAATGTGTGGGAAGACCTGAAAAAAGCGTGTGCGAGCAAGGAGGCCTACAAACCTGACTCAGTTACACCAGCTCTGTCAGGAGGAATGGGCCAAAATTCACCCAACTTATTGTGGGAAGCTTGTGGAAGGCTACCTGAAACGTTTGACCCAAGTTAAACAATTTAAAGGCAATGCTACCAAATACTAATTGAGTGTATGTAAACTTCTGACCCACCGGGAATGTGATAAAAGCTGAAATAAATTATTCTCTACTATTATTCTGACATTTCACATTCTTAAAACAAAGTGGTGATCCTAAGACGGGGACATTTTCCAAGGATTAAATGTCAGGAATTGTGAAAAACTGAGTTTAAATGTTTTCGGCTAAGGTGTATATAAACTTCCGACTTCAACTGCATTTTGTGGGTATGCAATGTTTGAAGCCCCAGAGAAAGATGGTCTGTGTTTGACAATGGCACGGATGGGGGGTTTGTGAGGAAACGGATGCGATTTATCACAGGATGTGACTTCCTGTGTAATTTTGTTTCTTAACCTCCCCTCCACTCTGCTCTCCTTGTGTTTAGGGGCTTTCTGGACGGATGCAAAGCCTTGCCAGAATTGTCTTTGGTTTGGAATAAGGGTCTTTGCTGCCTACAAAGAGAAAGATGATCAGATGGTCTCCCTTTCTTCCTAAAGAACAGGAAATGTCTCAAATCTCCCGCATTGTTAGCTGTTCATGCGTCATCTTCCCTATCGTGTTGCCGTGACTCACAAATCAAGGTAGCACATCGATTGAGTCGTGACTGTGAAGCAGCCTTGTCCATTGATCAGAACCCTTCACAACCACAGAGCGAGAGAGATGGCCTGACTGAGCCAGGCAATAGCCCCACTGTGCTCTAATCTATCATACAGGAAGTAGTTAGGGTAAGTAGCAACCCTGGCCTGCCCAGAGCTTTCCGGTTACAGTAGCAAGATCCTGCTGGGATTTAGTCTCCATATGCCCCCCCCCCCCCCACACACACTTTGCGGCCACCACCACCCCCAAGAGGTGGTGGTCTACTCCCACAATCACAAAGCTTTTGCACTACCACCACCTTGTCAAAAGCTACACTACAAATTGTGTTGAATTCCCCATATCGAGCCTAAATGTAAAATGTTTCCAAAGATGGCAGAGATCTAGAACTGTTTCCTTCTCTCCCTCCCTTAAGCTAGCTAATTGGACCGTTCTGCTTGCTGTTTAAAAGTCCAGCTACTTTCTCAATAAGCTGTAGTAGTACAGTTAGCTGTGTACACATTCCTGTATTTATTGTTTTTTGTGTAATTATTGTCATGTGTTCAATGTGTTTTTTTTCTACGTGCTAAAAAATGAATTGTCCCCCCGGGGATAATAGACTACTTTTAATTTATATTTGGCATCTCAAAAATGCAGTGGAAAGGCTTTTCATGGCTCCTCCTTTTGGAATCTGATACTGTTGTTTTTGTTGTCCCCGACCTCTGTCCTCTCCCAGTGCTGCCTGGTGGCTTGGCTGTCTTCTGTCCTTACGCGCAAGGAGGAAGCTGTCTGCAGGCCACATTGTCGGAGAAACACCAAGCACCTGTGGGTCAATGGAGTAAACTGATATTGTTATTGTTTTGGTGCCTTGCCTACGTTCCATTCCAAAACCCTGTCTCCTCCCCGTCTCTATTTAATCTCAATTGCTGATCAGAAACAACTGGCTAAGCATTAAAGCGGCAATCCACAGTTGAAACAATAACACAGCAGCCACCCCACCTCTGTTTTGGTAAAACGCTGCGAGATTGGGCTGGAGGAACAACTTTCAAATTCATGGACTAGCTATGTACTTACCATCTGCCTATTCCCTGTCCCTCTTATTTGGGTGAGGTGTGGTAAGGAGCAGTCACTGGTTTACCTGGGTAGCCAAACGAGCCATCCCACTCAGCTGTTCCCTTCTGTCAGGGAACCCTTTTGTTATGCTAGCAACTCCTTAGCCTTTTAACACCAGGAAACCTAGGGCCTATTGGAATGAGCTAGGCCTACTTTCGAGATGGCGGCCAAGGCTATGGAGATTTTGATACTTTTGCAAAGCCGGGTGTGAGCGACGCAAGGTTATGGTTTCTCAGAAAATTTCACTGGTCAGAGATTGGGGGGACATCACATTAGCATGATGGATTGTCCGTGAGTATGGCAGATCTCCCATCGCCGATGCCTTGAGGGATGTAGGGATGCCTTCTCTCTCGCTCTACTACGTTTATCCTGGGCTAGAAAACTGTGGGGCCTGACTCTGAACCCAGCAGGGTAATTGTATAAAGCTGTTTTCAGGGTGATGCACCCCCATTGTTTTGCTGTATTTGGATTATGACACCAATGGACACAAACTATCATTCTCGGAGAAGTGAGTGAGCCTCTCGTTTGTTATCTAATAACCCCCACAGCAGCAGAGCTCTCCATCTCCCACATCTCTCTGATACAGGCCTGACTATCCTAGGGGTCATGGTCAGTAGGTAAGGCCAGACCCCTCCCCTTATGGACCTCCAGGGATTTGGAAGTTGGACACCTCTCTCTGTCTTTCTTTCTCTCGCTGTGTGTCTCTCTCTCGCTGTGTCTCGCTCTCTCAATTCAATTCGCTTTATTGGCATGACGTAGCAATGTCCATATTGCCAAAGCTTACTTTGGATATTTAAAATATGAAAATAATAAGAATAGAAATTAACCGAGGAACAGTAACAACAATAACCAAGGGTCAAAATAACCATACATATAACAATAAGCATACAGTAGAGGACAATGTAGGTTGATTGGTCTGTCAGACACTGTCCCTCATCTTATGTCAGGCAGCAATGTAGTGCACTGCCAACCCACAGCTCTTTGCGTCCTCCCCCAACAGGACGGGTAGCCTACTCTCATCAGAGGTCTTTGAAACCTTGAATAAGGGTTTCAAATTTGGGGAAATTACACTCTAATTGTTTGAAATTGTCAGGTAATGCAGCTCTGTAGTGGTTGCACAGCCTTTCCTCTACAGGGAGCCAGGTTTTCCTGTGTCTACCCTTCTCAATGGCAAGACTGTGCTCACTGAGCCTGTGCTTTGTCAAGGTTTTTCTAAGGTTTTGATCAATAACTATGGTCAAATAGTTAGCCACGGTGTAGTCGATTTTAGGGCCAGATAGCACTGCATTTTGCTTTGCTTCTGTTTCCCAATAAGCAATGTAGTTTTGTTTTTGACTTTTATTTAACTAGGCAAGTCAGTTAAGAACAAATTCTTATTTTCAATGACGCCCTAGGAACAGTGGGTTCGGCCCCTGAACAGCCGTGTTCAGGGGCAGAATGACAGATGTTTATCTTGTCAGCTCGGGGATTCGATCTTGCAAATTTTCTGTTACCAGTCCAACACTCTAACCACTAGGCTACCTGCCGCCTAAACCCTGTTGTAATTTGGTTTATTCTGATTTATTTTTAATGGATGTTCTGGATCTGTCTCTCTCTCGCTGTGTCTCTCTCTCGCTGTGTCTCTCTCTCAAATTCAAATTTCAAATTCAAATTCAAGCTGCTTTATTGGCATGAAAAACATTGTCAATATTGCCAAAGCAACAATGTATACAATATACATTGTAATATTTTTTATTTATTTTTTTAACTATAACTAACTTATAACTAAATAACGGTCATCTTTACCATTACATCGGTACTACAACTACTATCATCATTACCACCCCTACCACCACCATCATTAAACTGCTATCATTACCATTACCACCCATACCACTACTATTTGGAATGATAAACAACAATAATAATAGTAATAACAATAACAGTCATAATAAGTAAGTTACTGCTTACTATGCAGATGTTATTATTCAGTGTCCCTCAGGCTATGGCAGGCAAATACATATTTGGCTGCAAGAGGAGCCATTGCTCCTTCGCCCATGAGTATTTTTAGTTTTTCCTCTGGGTTTAATAAGTTAAAATTTGGAATAAATGTAGACATTTCTGTAAATAATGAATCTCCTGGTGAGGAATATTTATCACAGTAAAGGAGAAAGTGCATCTCTGTTTCTACATCCCCTGTCGTGCAGTGACCACATACACGCTCCTCTTTGGGTAGCCATGTCTTTTTATGTCTGCTGGTTTCTTTTGCCAATCGGTGGACACTCAGCCTGTACTTGGTAAGGATCTGTCTCTGCTTCGTATCTGACAGAGTAGAGATATTCAGCCAATTCATATTCTCTGTTTAGGGTCAGATAGCAATTTAGTCGGCTTTGGGATTTTGTTTCGTTTTTCCAATGTTGTATATATGAGTCCTTTGATTGGTTCATGATTTTGTTTATTGGAATTCTTTCTTTTGAAGCAGTGCTGGTGTCAGCTTGGTTGGTGAGGTCCAACACCAGCTGACTGAGAGGGCTTGTTTCTGGGCTCAGCTCTTGGGTTTGAAGTGCTTTAAATTGCAGACTCGAATTTGGACTTGAATTTAGATGTA
Source organism: Salvelinus fontinalis (assembly GCF_029448725.1). Classification (NCBI taxonomy): domain Eukaryota; kingdom Metazoa; phylum Chordata; class Actinopteri; order Salmoniformes; family Salmonidae; genus Salvelinus; species Salvelinus fontinalis. Next base: position 32,727,854 of record NC_074679.1, read on the forward strand.
GCCAAAATTTTAATGATCTTTTCTGTATTTTCATTATTACTGGAAAGCGGCCCAATTCTGCCCTACATGCATTAGTTGGTGTATTTCTCTGGACTTTTTTCCGATTTTCCGACAGAATTCTGCATGTAGGGCTTCAATTGGATGTTTGTCCCACATTTTAAAGTCCAGTTTATTGAGTGGCCCCCAAACCTCACTTCCATAAAGAGCTATTGGTAGGATTACACTGTCAAATATTTTGGTCCAAATTCTAATTGGGATGTTGATTTTGAATCATTTCATTTTTATTGCATACAATGCTCTGCGTGCTTTTTCTTTGAGTGCATTCACTGCCCTATTAAAGTTTCCCGATGCAGATATGGTCAGACCAAGGTAGATGTAATTTTTTGTGTGTTCAATGATGGTGTTGTTCAGGGTGAATTTATATTTGTGTTTCTGACATCTGTTTTGTTTTTGGAAAATCATGATTTTAGTTTTTGGGAAATTTACTGCCAGGGCCCAATTATGGCAATATTGCTCTAGAATATTAATGTTCTGTTGAAGACCTTCTTTGGTTGGTGATAGAAGTACCAAGTCATCAGCATATAGCAGGTATTTCACCTCTGTGTCAAATAGTGTGAGTCCTGGGGCTGGAGAATTGTCCAACATGTCTGCTAATTCATTGATATAAATGTTGAAAAGATTTGGACTCAAACTACAGCCTTGTCTCACATCTCGACATTGTGAAAATAATTCTGTTCTTTGGTTTTTGATTTTTATTGCACACTTGTTTTCTGTGTACATACATTTTATTAAGTCATACACCTTACCACCAAGCTTACTTTGGAGAATTTTGTAGAATAGCCCTTCGTGCCAAATAGAATCAAATGCTTTTTTAAAGTCAATAAAGCAAGCAAAGATTTTGCCCTCTTTTTTTTGGTAGACGTGTTTATTAATTAGTGTGTGTAAGGTGTATATATGGTCAGTAGTGCGATGGTTAGGGAGAAAGCCAATTTGACATTTAGTTATTACATTTTTTTCTTGAAGAAAGGTTTGAATTCTTGAATTCAAAATGCTACAGAAAACCTTTCCCAAGTTACTGTTTACACAAATTCCCCTGTAATTATTGGGGTCTGATTTGTCTCCACTTTTGTGGATAGGGGAGATGAGCCCCTGGTTCCAGACATCAGGGAAGCAGCCAGAAGTTAAAACAATGTTGAACAATTTAAGCACAGCGTTTTGCAACTCAGGTGTGCTGTTTTTCAGCATTTCATTTCTGATGTTGTCTAGACCACAAGCCGCCTTTGATTTAATAGATTTGAGCTTTTCATTTAGTTCTTGTTGGGTTATTGGGTAATCTAATGGATTTTGGTTGTTTTTAATGACTGATTCAAGGATGTTAAATTTTTCTTTAATTTCTAATTGGTTCTGTTTTAAGTCTTTTTGTGGGATGTTTTTGTATAGATTATCAAAATAAGTTTTCCAAATTCCTACATCTTGTATGGTTAAATCTTGTGGCTTTGTTGTGCTTAAATTGTTCCACATGTCCCAGAACTGATTTTGGTCAATTGTGTTTTCAATTTCATCAAGTGTCTTGTTGGTATAATTCAGTTTCTTGCGTTTCAGTGTATGTTTATACTGTTTCAAAGTATTCATATCGTAGCTCTGGGTTGTTTTGCTGCTTATGTTTTTTGTTTGACATTTGTCTTAGGTGTTTTCTAATTGTTTTACATTCATTGTCAGAAACATTTAGTTGTTGCATTTCTTAGGTTTTCTCATTTGCTTTCGATGCTGCTTTTTGGAATATGCAGTTGATGTTTAGATTAGCCGAATTGACACCATCTTTATTGTTTTGGTATTGTGAGTTATTGAAAAACTGTATTGAGTTCATCATTTCATTTGAGTTCAATGTTTCAATGAATCTCTCTGCACTGTTTGGAGCCCATCTGTACGATTGGTTTATGTTGTAGAGTTTATTGGGCATTTTTTTTGAATGAATATTGCCGGTTAATTTCTTCAAAAACACGTTGATCTGACAATAGTGTCTGTGGTCTGACAGTGAATGCACTAATGGAGGGGTCAATGTCGGTGATGGCATAATCGACTACACTTGTCCCAAGAGCAGTAAGTAAACTGACCTAAAGAGTCCCCTCTGATTCTACCATTAAGCATGTACAGGCCTAAGGCTCGACAGAGATGCCCTAACTCCTTCCCATTTTTGTTCAGTATTTGGTCAGGACTGTTTCTATTATTTATAATAGGGCTACTGTACAAGGAGGGGTGACCAAATATGTGGTGGTTACCTCCCGCATCAGTGTTGTCAGGCTCAGAACCTGTTCTTGCATTGAAATCTCCACAAAGAAGCACTTTACCCTCTGCCTGAAATCTAATGATTTCTGTATGGAGATTGTCAAAAAACTGATCATCATAATATGGTGAATCTGAAGGAGGAGCATAAGCTGCACATATGTACACGTCATTATCACAATAGATTGTACCTTTGTTAAGTTTTAGCCAAATGTGACTGGTACCTTTTCATTTCATTCAGTGCCAAGTCCTGCTTATGCCAAATTATGATTCCACCTGAGTCTCGGCCCCGTTTAACATTTTAATGTTTGATTGGTGGTAGTAAACTTTCTCTATAGCCTGAGGGACACTGAGTATCTATGTCTCCACGACACCATGTTTCCAGTAGGATTATGATGTCCTGTCCCTGGATGTTTTTAATAAATTCTGGATTTGTTGTTTTATAACCAAAATGTGAAGAGTAAAGGCCCTGGATATTCCAAGAGCTGATAGTTAATGATCTCATTTATAATAAGTGATATTCACTGGTTTGAGTAAAGTACATTGGAAAAAAATAAAAATAAAGAATATATATATATATATACATACATATACACACATACATATACACACATACATATACACACACACACACACATACATACACACATCACTATATACAATTATTATTATTATTATACCGGTGCCAATAAAATTAAGAATAGTGGTAAACAAATTAATAGGAATGGAATAAGACAACACAAAAAATAAGTACAATGCAATCTGCAACCCTGTGTGTGTGCGTGCCCGTCTAGTTCAGTAGTCTGCATATTAGTTGCAATAGTAGGCGCACCTCTCCTATCTCTGACTGTTCTCGGTGTCTTTTGCCAGAGGTTACCTCAGCATATGTAGGCTGATGATCTGAATGATACATGGTGTGGACTGCATCATGTGGTGTACTTTTCTGAAGGATTGTGTTCTGTCCGACCCTGGAGTAGTGGTCAGAGCTGTGTTGTGATGGGCCAGGTCCAGTAGATCTGTGTTGTGATGGGCCAGGTCTAGTAGAGCTGTGTTGTGATGGGCCTGGTCCAGCACAGCCGTGTTGTGATGGGCCTGGTCCAGCAGAGCCGTGTTGTGTTGGGCCTGGTCTAGTAGAGCTGTGCTGTAATAAGCCGTGTCTGGCTCTTTTCTCCTGGGGATGGTGGAGGTACTGTTGTTTCAGAAGGTGGGGCGGGGGACCTCTGTTGATGGGTGTGTGGGTCCCTGCCAAGTGTTGCATCTTTTAGGTCCTTGGCAAAGGTTCTGATACTGTCCTGATCAAGATGTACATTATGGTATAAGTGTTGACATGTCAGAGTGGGGTGGTGAGCCGTTCTGACGTTGAGTAGTGAGGCACAGTCCACAGTGATCTGTTGATTTATTTTGTCGATCAACTTTCCTGGGAAGTCTTTTCTTGGTAGGAGGGCGGACACAACTATATTGGTTGTTGGGAACACAGCCTGTGCCCGTTCTGCCACTCTTCTCACTGCCCCAGATACATCTTCACCTTTGGCATGAAGGTCGTTTGTGCCAGTGTGGATGATGATGCTGTCGAGGGTGTCAATCCTGGTCTGACTGAGTAGCTGCATTGCACTGTCAGTTGTAGGACACCAGAACTTATACACCTGGTGTCTAGGGAATAATCTTTCCTGGACTAACAACTTCCCATTTGAATCAATAAGGATTGCAGTTGTGGTTGACTGTCTGGCTGGAGCAGACTGGGAGACTGGTATTCTGACCTGGGCTGGAGCAGACTGGGAGGCTCGTATTCTGACCTGGGCTGGAGCAGACTGGGAGGCTGGTATTCTGACCTGGGCTGGAGCAGACTGGGAGACTGGTATTCTGACCTGGGCTGGAGCAGACTGGGTGGCTGGTGCTGTGTGGTGGAGGCCAGGCTGGTCTCGGGTTCTGCTTGTGTTATGCCAAGCTGGTGGACATGTTCTCTAGATGCAGAGGACATAATGACTCGCTGCTGGTTGAGGAGGTCAATGTATATCTCTCTTTGTTGTGCTCAGATGGTCTCTGAGGTCATCATTTGTCTGACTCAGTTTGTCCATTCTGCTTTCTAGTTTAGCAATAGATGCTCTGCTCTCCTCCTTGAACTGTTTCATCTCTTCTTTAAGTTTCTGGACAGTGTCCTCCTCTTGAAGCTTGTTCTCTCTGAGTTCTATGACCTCTGCTTCGACTAGAGAGAGGGTGTTGTGGAAACGTTGCATAGCAGGTGTTCTTGGTGTTGTAGGCATGTCCTTGGCTCTGTCTGCTGCAGGTGAGGTAGGTAGAGGGACACTGAGGGCTTCTTGCTGGGTCACAGAGACCGTTGGAGCCTGTTTTTCACTGTCATCTCCCTCCTTGACTTTTTCCTCAGTTTCTGATATGATTTCAGCTTCTGCTTTTAGGGTTGTAAACCTATTCTCAAAAGCCTGGAGCCTTGAATCATTGCCTTGTATTAATACAGTTCCATTATTATATACGTTTACTGTTTGATATGTGTTGCTATGGTCAGCTTCTTCAAAAATGCTGATCTGATATCCTTGGCTGATGCCTCTCTTTTTTGAGAAAGGGAAATGGTTACAAATAACCCTTTTCCATATGTGCCCTCGTTTGGTATTAAAAATAAAATTTGCTCTTGTTTTGCAACTGGTAAGATCTGCAAACAGGCATTCATGGTTCTGTCCCACCTTTGAAACTTTTCTTAGCTTTCTCTGTTTTGATGTCTGGTGGGTAAACAATTTCCATAGCAACGCTGGTGATGTTGGCTGATGTTGCAATAGAAGTGTTGTTTCTTGTTTAATTGTCTTTTGTGTCTTTAGAGGACTGCTTCCCCTTTCCCTTTTCTTCTGTCCTTATTTTGTCCCACTTTGTCCCTTCTCTTCTAACAAGACACTCCTTGTTAGCTAGCTAGCTTCTTATAGGAGAGTCCTTAGCAACTGCCTAGCAATAGGTAAACAACTTAGCTAGCTAAGAAAACGGTATAATTTTATGAAAAATTGTTTTTCAAAAGCTTTTCTTTGTTTGCTGCTTGTTTGGTCTCCTATTCAGTCTTGCAGTTTTCTTTTGCTTTTTTTCGATGTACTCTACTCTAAAACCATGTAAAATTCAATATTTGTAGGAGCTCATCTTTTCAGCTGTTGCTGCTTAATTTGGAACTCCGGATCTCTCTCTCTCGCGCTGTGTCTCTCGCGCTGTCTCTCTCTCTCTCTCTCTTGCTGTGTCTCTCGCGCTGTCTCTCTCTCTCTCTCGCTGTGTCTCTCTCTCTCTCTCGCTGTGTCTCTCTCTCTCTCTCGCTGTGTCTCTCGCGCTGTCTCTCTCTCTCTCTCTCGCTGTGTCTCTCGCGCTGTCTCTCTCTCTCTCTCTCGCTGTGTCTCTCGCGCTGTCTCTCTCTCTCTCTCTCGCGGTGTCTCTCGCGCTGTCTCTCTCTCTCTCTCGCTGTGTCTCTTGCGCTGTCTCTCTCTCTCTCGCTGTGTCTCTCGCGCTGTCTCTCTCTCTCTCTCTCGCTGTGTCTCTCGCGCTGTCTCTCTCTCTCTCTCGCTGTGTCTCTCGCGCTGTCTCTCTCTCTCTCTCTCTCGCTGTGTCTCTCGCGCTGTCTCTCTCTCTCTCTCTCGCTGTGTCTCTCGCGCTGTCTCTCTCTCTCTCTCTCGCTGTGTCTCTCGCGCTGTCTCTCTCTCTCTCTCTCGCTGTGTCTCTCGCGCTGTCTCTCTCTCTCTCTCTCGCTGTGTCTCTCGCGCTGTCTCTCTCGCTGTGTCTCTCGCGCTGTCTCTCTCTCGCTGTCTCTCTCTCTCTCTCGCTGTGTCTCTCGCGCTGTCTCTCTCTCTCTCTCGCTGTGTCTCTCGCGCTGTCTCTCTCTCTCTCTCGCTGTGTCTCTCGCGCTGTCTCTCTCTCTCTCTCGCTGTGTCTCTCGCGCTGTCTCTCTCTCTCTCGCTGTGTCTCTCGCGCTGTCTCTCTCTCTCTCTCGCCGTGTCTCTCGCGCTGTCTCTCTCTCTCTCTCGCCGTGTCTCTCGCGCTGTCTCTCTCTCTCTCTCGCCGTGTCTCTCGCGCTGTCTCTCTCTCTCTCTCGCCGTGTCTCTCGCGCTGTCTCTCTCTCTCTCTCGCCGTGTCTCTCGCGCTGTCTCTCTCTCTCTCGCCGTGTCTCTCGCGCTGTCTCTCTCTCTCTCTCTCGCCGTGTCTCTCGCGCTGTCTCTCTCTCTCTCTCTCGCCGTGTCTCTCGCGCTGTCTCTCTCTCTCTCTCGCCGTGTCTCTCGCGCTGTCTCTCTCTCTCGCGGCGTGTCTCTCGCGCTGTCTCTCTCTCTCGCCGTGTCTCTCGCGCTGTCTCTCTCTCTCTCGCCGTGTCTCTCGCGCTGTCTCTCTCTCTCTCTCGCCGTGTCTCTCGCGCTGTCTCTCTTTCTCTCTCGCGGCGTGTCTCTCGCGCTGTCTCTCTCTCTCGCCGTGTCTCTCGCGCTGTCTCTCTCTCTCGCCGTGTCTCTCGCGCTGTCTCTCTCTCTCGCCGTGTCTCTCGCGCTGTCTCTCTCTCTCTCTCTCGCCGTGTCTCTCGCGCTGTCTCTCTCTCTCTCTCGCCGTGTCTCTCGCGCTGTCTCTCTCTCTCTCTCGCCGTGTCTCTCGCGCTGTCTCTCTCTCTCTCTCGCCGTGTCTCTCGCGCTGTCTCTCTCTCTCTCTCGCCGTGTCTCTCGCGCTGTCTCTCTCTCTCTCTCGCCGTGTCTCTCGCGCTGTCTCTCTCTCTCTCGCCGTGTCTCTCGCGCTGTCTCTCTCTCTCTCTCGCGGCGTGTCTCTCGCGCTGTCTCTCTCTCTCTCTCGCGGCGTGTCTCTCGCGCTGTCTCTCTCTCTCGCCGTGTCTCTCGCGCTGTCTCTCTCTCTCTCGCTGTGTCTCTCGCGCTGTCTCTCTCTCTCTCTCGCTGTGTCTCTCGCGCTGTCTCTCTCTCTCTCTCTCGCTGTGTCTCTCGCGCTGTCTCTCTCTCTCTCTCTCGCTGTGTCTCTCGCGCTGTCTCTCTCTCTCTCTCTCGCTGTGTCTCTCGCGCTGTCTCTCTCTCGCTGTGTCTCTCGCGCTGTCTCTCTCTCGCTGTGTCTCTCGCGCTGTCTCTCTCTCGCTGTGTCTCTCGCGCTGTCTCTCTCTCGCTGTGTCTCTCGCGCTGTCTCTCTCTCTCTCTCGCTGTGTCTCTCGCGCTGTCTCTCTCTCTCTCTCGCTGTGTCTCTCGCGCTGTCTCTCTCTCTCTCTCGCTGTGTCTCTCGCGCTGTCTCTCTCTCTCTCTCGCTGTGTCTCTCGCGCTGTCTCTCTCTCTCTCGCTGTGTCTCTCTCTCTCTCTCGCCGTGTCTCTCGCGCTGTCTCTCTCTCTCTCTCGCCGTGTCTCTCGCGCTGTCTCTCTCTCTCTCTCGCCGTGTCTCTCGCGCTGTCTCTCTCTCTCTCTCGCCGTGTCTCTCGCGCTGTCTCTCTCTCTCTCTCGCCGTGTCTCTCGCGCTGTCTCTCTCTCTCTCTCGCCGTGTCTCTCGCGCTGTCTCTCTCTCTCTCTCGCCGTGTCTCTCGCGCTGTCTCTCTCTCTCTCTCGCCGTGTCTCTCGCGCTGTCTCTCTCTCTCTCTCTCGCCGTGTCTCTCGCGCTGTCTCTCTCTCTCTCTCGCCGTGTCTCTCGCGCTGTCTCTCTCTCGCGCCGTGTCTCTCGCGCTGTCTCTCTCTCTCGCCGTGTCTCTCGCGCTGTCTCTCTCTCTCGCCGTGTCTCTCGCGCTGTCTCTCTCTCTCGCCGTGTCTCTCGCGCTGTCTCTCTCTCTCGCCGTGTCTCTCGCGCTGTCTCTCTCTCTCTCTCGCCGTGTCTCTCGCGCTGTCTCTCTCTCTCTCTCGCGCCGTGTCTCTCGCGCTGTCTCTCTCTCTCGCCGTGTCTCTCGCGCTGTCTCTCTCTCTCGCCGTGTCTCTCGCGCTGTCTCTCTCTCTCGCCGTGTCTCTCGCGCTGTCTCTCTCTCTCGCCGTGTCTCTCGCGCTGTCTCTCTCTCTCTCTCGCCGTGTCTCTCGCGCTGTCTCTCTCTCTCTCTCGCCGTGTCTCTCGCGCTGTCTCTCTCTCTCTCTCGCCGTGTCTCTCGCGCTGTCTCTCTCTCTCTCTCGCCGTGTCTCTCGCGCTGTCTCTCTCTCTCTCTCGCCGTGTCTCTCGCGCTGTCTCTCTCTCTCTCTCGCCGTGTCTCTCGCGCTGTCTCTCTCTCTCTCTCGCCGTGTCTCTCGCGCTGTCTCTCTCTCTCTCTCGCCGTGTCTCTCGCGCTGTCTCTCTCTCTCTCGCGCCGTGTCTCTCGCGCTGTCTCTCTCTCTCTCGCGCCGTGTCTCTCGCGCTGTCTCTCTCTCTCTCGCGCCGTGTCTCTCGCGCTGTCTCTCTCTCTCTCGCGCCGTGTCTCTCGCGCTGTCTCTCTCTCTCTCTCGCCGTGTCTCTCGCGCTGTCTCTCTCTCTCTCTCGCCGTGTCTCTCGCGCTGTCTCTCTCTCTCTCTCGCCGTGTCTCTCGCGCTGTCTCTCTCTCTCTCTCGCCGTGTCTCTCGCGCTGTCTCTCTCTCTCTCTCGCCGTGTCTCTCGCGCTGTCTCTCTCTCTCTCTCGCCGTGTCTCTCGCGCTGTCTCTCTCTCTCTCTCGCCGTGTCTCTCGCGCTGTCTCTCTCTCTCTCTCGCCGTGTCTCTCGCGCTGTCTCTCTCTCTCTCTCGCCGTGTCTCTCGCGCTGTCTCTCTCTCTCTCTCGCCGTGTCTCTCGCGCTGTCTCTCTCTCTCTCTCGCCGTGTCTCTCGCGCTGTCTCTCTCTCTCTCGCGCCGTGTCTCTCGCGCTGTCTCTCTCTCTCTCGCGGCGTGTCTCTCGCGCTGTCTCTCTCTCTCTCTCGCCGTGTCTCTCGCGCTGTCTCTCTCTCTCTCTCGCCGTGTCTCTCGCCGTGTCTCTCTCTCGCTCTCGCCGTGTCTCTCTCTCGCTCTCGCCGTGTGTCTCTCTCTCTCGCTCTCGCCGTGTGTCTCTCTCTCGCTCTCGCCGTGTGTCTCTCTCTCGCTCTCGCCGTGTGTCTCTCTCTCGCTCTCGCCGTGTGTCTCTCTCTCGCTCTCGCCGTGTGTCTCTCTCTCGCTCTCGCCGTGTGTCTCGCTCTCGCCGTGTGTCTCGCTCTCGCCGTGTGTCTCTCTCTCGCTCTCGCCGTGTGTCTCTCTCTCTCTCTCTCGCCGTGTGTCTCTCTCTCGCCGTGTGTCTCTCTCTCGCTCTCGCCGTGTGTCTCTCTCTCGCCGTGTGTCTCTCTCTCGCTCTCGCCGTGTGTCTCTCTCTCGCCGTGTGTCTCTCTCTCGCTCTCGCCGTGTGTCTCTCTCTCGCTCTCGCCGTGTGTCTCTTTCTCTCTCTCGCCGTGTGTCTCTCTCTCGCCGTGTGTCTCTCTCTCGCTCTCGCCGTGTGTCTCTCTCTCGCCGTGTGTCTCTCTCTCGCTCTCGCCGTGTGTCTCTCTCTCGCTCTCGCCGTGTGTCTCTCTCTCGCTCTCGCCGTGTGTCTCTCTCTCGCTCTCGCCGTGTGTCTCTCTCTCGCTCTCGCCGTGTGTCTCTCTCTCGCTCTCGCCGTGTGTCTCTCTCTCGCTCTCGCCGTGTGTCTCTCTCTCGCTCTCGCCGTGTGTCTCTCTCTCGCTCTCTCGCCGTGTGTCTCGCTCTCTCGCCGTGTGTGTCTCGCTCTCTCGCCGTGTGTGTCTCGCTCTCTCGCCGTGTGTGTCTCGCTCTCTCGCCGTGTGTGTCTCGCTCTCTCGCCGTGTGTGTCTCGCTCTCTCGCCGTGTGTGTCTCGCTCTCTCGCCGTGTGTGTCTCGCTCTCTCGCCGTGTGTGTCTCGCTCTCTCGCCGTGTGTGTCTCGCTCTCTCGCCGTGTGTGTCTCGCTCTCTCGCCGTGTGTGTCTCGCTCTCTCGCCGTGTGTGTCTCGCTCTCTCGCCGTGTGTGTCTCGCTCTCTCGCCGTGTGTGTCTCGCTCTCTCGCCGTGTGTGTCTCGCTCTCTCGCCGTGTGTGTCTCGCTCTCTCGCCGTGTGTGTCTCGCTCTCTCGCCGTGTGTGTCTCGCTCTCTCGCCGTGTGTGTCTCGCTCTCTCGCCGTGTGTGTCTCGCTCTCTCGCCGTGTGTGTCTCGCTCTCTCGCCGTGTGTGTCTCGCTCTCTCGCCGTGTGTGTCTCGCTCTCTCGCCGTGTGTGTCTCGCTCTCTCGCCGTGTGTGTCTCGCTCTCTCGCCGTGTGTGTCTCGCTCTCTCGCCGTGTGTGTCTCGCTCTCTCGCCGTGTGTGTCTCGCTCTCTCGCCGTGTGTGTCTCGCTCTCTCGCCGTGTGTGTCTCGCTCTCTCGCCGTGTGTGTCTCGCTCTCTCGCCGTGTGTGTCTCGCTCTCTCGCCGTGTGTGTCTCGCTCTCTCGCCGTGTGTGTCTCGCTCTCTCGCCGTGTGTGTCTCTCTGTCTTCAGGGAATGAATGGTCATGGGATGTCCCTCAGGCTATGGCAATCATATACTGTACATATACTGGCAGTAATGTTTGTGGTTTCTCCCTTACCCAGAATAATTCCCAGCGTTGTCATTAGTAAATGAACAGAAGTTGGGAATTGATTGGGATATTTGGGAGGATTTCTCACAGTAGAGGAAAAAGTGCATTTCTGTCTCCACCTCTGTCGTGCAGTGACCCCATAGACACTTCTCTTTGGGTAGACATGTCTTTCTGGGTTTCCCTTTTTTAGAGCCAATTAGTTGTCTGAGCCTGTACATGGTCAGAATCTATCTCTGTGTTGTGTCTCAGAGAGTAGAGATATTCTGTTCATTTGTATTCTCTTTCGAGGGAAAAATAGCAATTTAGGTTTTTGTTTCATTTTCTCAAATCGTTTTTCATTTCTGTAACAAATGCATTATTTGGTACTTTTGGATATTTAGGATATATCTGCAGAAATCTGTATGTAGATTTTATGTTTTTTTTTCTCCCAATGCTTATAATCGTAATTACCAATTGGACCTCTTGGTCCGTCTCTCTCTCCCTATTTCTCTCTTGGTCTGTGTTTCTCTCACTCTCAGCTCTAACCCTAGCTCTGAGCTTATCCTGGGACGCAGGTAGCTCATGGGTCTTCTACACTGATTCTCCCTCACCATAACACACAGTGCATCTTTGGGGAAAGCCTGGGTGAGCCTGTGAGGGAAATCCACCATGATACTCCTAGCTCCACCTCTAATCCACAAGCTGCTGCCTGGCTGAATGCTGAGCATGGGCTCTGTGCTAGCATCTAGTAGCATCAGGAGCATGCTTAACTATGTACAGTAGCTAGGGCCTTTAACTGGAACGTGTCTGTCTGTCCTCCTGACCTGGTCCTGTTGAGCAGGTTCTTTTAGCAGGTGTCCCAGAGGAAGGGTTAGTGTGCCTGGCAATAAGATCATCAGGATTAACTATCCAATAACCTGTCTTTTCTGTCTGGATGCCTGTGTCTTCAGAATGTATTCACACCTCTTGACTTTCTCCACATTTTGTTGTGTTACAAAGTGGGATTAAAATTGATTTGTCTTTTTTTTGTATCAACGATCTACACAAAATACTCTGTCAAAGTGCTAACATTTGTAAAAACCCCTGAGTCAATACATGTTAGAATCACCCTTGGCAGCGATTTGTCTCTACGAGCTTTCCATACCTGGATTGTGCCCATTATTCTTTCAAGAATTATTCAAGCTTTGCCAAATTGGTTGTTGTTTATTGCTAGACAAACATTTTCATGTATTGCCATAGATTTTTAAGCAGATTTAAGTCAAAACTGTAACTCGGCCACTCGGGAACCTTCACTGTCTTCTTGGTAAACAACTCCAGAGTAGATTTGGCCTTGTTTTTTATGTTATTGTCCTGCTGAAAGGTGAATTAATCTCCGTGTCTGATGGAAAGCAGACTGAACCAGGATTTCCTATAGGATTTTGCCTGTGCTTAGCTCCATTCAGTAGATTTCTTTTTTTATCCTGAAAAGGACCGAGGAGTTGCATGATTACAGGCATGCCCATAACATGATGCAAGCAACCCCTATGCTTGAAAATATGGAGAGTGGTACTCAGTAATGTATTGGATTTGCCCCAAACGACACTTTGTATTCAGGATAATCTTTTTCTGTGTAGTGCCTTTTTGAAAACATGATGCAAGTTTCGGAATATTTGTATTCTGTACAGGCTTCCTTGTGAACAAACTAATATTACACGGTATGCTGAAACTTTGGTGCTTTTCTATACAAAAAACCCGGTTTGGTGCCAGAATTTGTGTTACGTTTGGTACTTCTGTCAACTGTCTCACGTGATTGAGAGGATCAAGTCTGTCTGTCTACCAGTGCAGCCCCATTTATAGCACATAGAGCCTTCTCCACTTAATTCATTGCTAGAGCTGTCTGGGCTGCATTAGCTCCCCAGTCCCCACTCATGCTGCACAGAAGTTAACACACTTGAATAATATAACACTGCATGTAGAAATGTCGAAATTGTTCCTTTTCGCAAAACAATGTCCATACAGGCTAGAACACTTTTTTTCCAATGCAAGACGATACCGGTAGCTTCCAGCTTTAATTGTAGGGTAAGTTTCCTTGCTTCCTTACAGATGAATTCACTACCCTTGTACTTATTGCAAAATATGCTGAATTTAAAGCTGATTGTCACCAAAAACATTATTAATTAACTTAGTCTCCCTCGCTATCAAACTCATTCACTTCTTCGTCTTCCTTTGCCTCCCATCTGGTTTACACTAGATTCCATGTTCATGGCTAGAAGGAAACCACATTTTGTCAAATGAATGTCAGATTTGACTTTCCAAAGCAGGTTAGGAGAATTTACACAGCAGGTTAGGACAATTAGGTTAAGGTTAGGAAAGGGGTTAGAGTTAGCTAAAATGCAAAAATAAAAAAGCTGGATCCCTTATAGTCATGATCAGATAAAGCATTAGCAGCTTCTGAGAAAAGTGATACAAAGGCTATACCATATATTTCATGTTACTGCATGATACACTATTACAGAACACTCTGATTGGCAACTCTGGCCTGCTCTTCAGAAGTGTAATTCTAAGTTCACCCCAGGTTAAAATAGAGAGACATTTAGAAATAAGATTTGAATGTTGTACAGCATTAGTACAAAGGAAACTCCAGAGGGAGATGGAAAGGATAGATCTGTTCCAGTCATCAGCTGATGTTTGTTGTTTATTGTATGTGTTGTTGATGTACTCCGGCTTTCTAGGAATACTTAAATGCATCCTTCCTTCATTGAGGGAAGATCTATACGAGACACTATAAATCTACAGCCCTATTTTGCTCAAAATAGTCCAGGTCGCTAAATCTTAGACCAGGGTATCCCAAACTCTATCCTCAGGATCCCAAGGGGTGCATGTTTTTTTTTGTTGACCTAGCACTACACAGCTGATTCAAATAATAATCTAATCATCAAGCTTTGATCATTTGAATCAGCTGTGTAGTGCTTGGGCAAAAACCAAAACGTGCACCCCTTGGGGTCCTGAGGACCGAGCTCAGGATATGCTGTCTTTGTACACATTCGTCACCACTCAAGATGGAAAACTAAGTGTTGCTCAGTTTTATCAGAACTCCTCAGTCAATATCTAAAGATCTCTCCTAGTCTTACCATAACAAGTTTCCCTGCGTGCTTTGCGCCAATCTTTTCACCAAAGCCTTTCCTGATGTACATGGATATTTACAAAATAGCTCTGGATTGTGCGTCCCCAGGCTGTTGAACGCAATCTATCACAGTAGCATCTCACACTGCAACACCATGAAATGTTACATGCATGCCACAGTTTGTCACCACTTCTTAACATTTAAACCACATTATTTTTTGTGTTTCTGTTAACTATAAGGATGATTGAAGTTCCATGTGAATTCACAATGCAGAATATAATCCTATTTCAGTATGACTGTTAGGGGGAAATGAAGTTCAATCTACTGCAGTTGAGTGGTCACTTGCTGTTGTGTGTCTGATAGTGATCATTTGAGGGAAAGTGTTTGGGCTAAAATAAACATTGAGGCGATGCACACTTGCTGTCCAAAGGTATTTCATATACCTTTGACTATTGGATGTTCTTATAGGCACTTTAGTATTGCCAGTGTAACAGTATAGCTTCCGTCCCTCTCCTCGCCGCTACCTGGACTTGAACCAGGAACACATCGACAACAGCCACCCTCGAAGCAGCGTTACCCATGCAGAGCAAGGGGAACAACTACTCCAAGTCTCAGAGCGAGTGACGTTTGAATCGCTATTAGCTAGCCATTTCACATCGGTTACACCAGCCTAATCTCGGAAGTTGATAGGCTTGAAGTCATAAACAGCGCAATGCTTGAAGCACAGTGAAGAGCTGCTGGCAAAACGCAGGAAAGTGCTGTTTGAATGAATGCTTACGAGCCTACTGGTGCCTACCATCGCTCAGTCAGACTGCTCTATCAAATCATAGACTTAATTATAACATAACACACAGAAATACTAGCCTTAGGTCATTAATATGGTCGAATCCGATAACTATCATCTCAAACAAAACGTTTCTTTCAGTGAAAGACGAAACCGTTCTGTATTTTATCTAACGGGTGGCATCCATAAGTCTAAATATTCCTGTTACATTGCACAACCTTCAATGTTATGTCATAATTACATAAAATCCTGGAAAATTTGTTTGCAATGAGCCAGGCGGCCCAAACTGTTGCATGACTCTGCGTGCAATGAACGCAAGAGAAGTGACACAATTTCACCTAGTTAATATTGCCTGCTAACCTGGATTTCTTTTAGTTAAATATGCAGGTTTAAAAATATATACTTCTGTGTATTGATTTTAAGAAAGGCATTGATGTTTATGGTTAGGTACACGTTGGAGCAACAACAGTCCTTTTTCGCGAATGCGCACCGCATCGATTATATGCAACTCAGGACACGCTAGATAACGTAGTAATATCATCAACCATGTGTAGTTATAACTAGTGATTATGTTTGTTTTTTATAAGATACGTTTAATGCTAGCTAGCAACTTACCTTGGCTTCTTACTGCATTCACGTAACAGGCAGGCTCCTCGTGAGGCAGGTGGTTAGAGCGTTGGACTAGTTAACCGTAAGGTTGCAAGATTGAATCCCTGAGCTGACAAGGTAAAAATCTGTCCTTCTGCCCCTGAACAAGGCAGTTAACCCACCGTTCCTAGGCCGTCATTGAAAATAAGAATGTTCTTAACTGACTTGCCTAGTTAAATAAAGGTGTAAAAAAATACAGATTTCCGATTTGTTATGAACTTGAAATCGGGCCATTCCGATTTAATTGGTCGACCTCTAGTCCAGTGTAGCTTGTCACTTATTTACGATAGTTTGACCGCTTACTGTTCCGAGCAGACAATCAGTACTTGAGCATGTTTCCAAAGCACCAATCGCTACGGTGTAACATTGTCGGCTAAAAGCACAGCAGAGCTGGCTGTTTGCAGCTGTCACTTGTCTTTCTGTCATTTTTCCAACTTAACGACGATGACATGCGGACTGCTTTATAAGACAGGGTCCTCAGAAACTGAGGACCCTGTCTTTCAAAGATAATTTGTAAAAATCCAATTAACTTGATAGATCTTGATTGTAAAGGGTTTAAACACGGTTTCCCATGGCAGACCACGTGTAACAACACCTGCACAGGATCGGTACATCCGAACATCACACCTGCGGGACAGGTACAGGATGGCAACAACAACTGCCCGAGTTACACCAGGAACGCACAATCCCTCCATCAGTGCTGAGACTGTCTGCAATAGGCTGAGAGAGGCTGGACTGAGGGCTTGCAGGCCTGTTGTAAGGCAGGTCCTCACCAGACATCACTGGCAACAACATCGCCTATGGGCACAAACCCACTGTCGCTGGACCAGACAGGACTGGCAAAAAGTGCTCTTCACTGACGAGTCGCAGTTTTGTCTCACCAGGGGTGGTAGTCAAATTCGCGTTTATCGGCGAAGGAATGAGCGTTACACCGAGGCCTGTACTCTGGAGCAGGATCGATTTGGAGGTGGAGGGTCCGTCATGGTCTGGGGCAGTGTGGCACAGCATCATCGGACTGAGCTTGTTGTCATTGCAGGCAATCTCAATGCTGTGCGTTACAGGGAAGACATTCTCCTCCCTCATGTGGTACCCTTTCTGCAGGCTCATCCTGACATGACCCTCCAGCATGACAATGCCACCAGCCATACTGCTCGTTCTGTGCGTGATTTCCTCCGAAACAGGAATGTCAGTATTCTGCCATGGCCAGAGAAGAGCCCAGATCTCAATCCCATTGAGCACGTCTGGGACCTGTTGGATTGGAGGGTGAGGGCTAAGGCCATTCCCCCCCAGAAATGTCCGGGAACTTGCAGGTGCCTTGGTGAGAGAGTGGGGTAACATCTCACAGCAAGAACTGGCAAATCTGGTGCAGTCCATGAGGAGGAGATGCACTGCAGTACTTAATGCAGCTGGTGGCCACACTTACTTTTGATTTTACCCCCCCCCTTGTTCAGGGACACATTATTCAATTTCTGTTAATCACATGTCTGTGGAACTTGTTCAGTTTGTCTCAGTTGTTGAATCTTATGTTCATACAAATATTTACACGTTAGTTTGCTGAAAATAAATGCAGTTGACAGTGAGAGGGCGTTTAATTTTTTGCTGAGTTTATCTAGGGACTTAAGAAATCCATACGTTTTTCCAAATGATGTAGTTTTTTTCCCCCAAATTCTGTTTTTTCCATTTTAATTTTGTTTAAATTTCAACAATTTAATAAGATATAACAGTATATTTGTAATGATGCAACACAACATTGCACTTTTTTTTTTATCAAGGCAAGTGCTTCAATACAGTTTCATTATAAATGAAAAAAGTAATGCAAGAATCTAGGCAACAATGCAGCAAGCAATATGCAAAACCTAGAGTTATACTTATGTAAAAAAAATCAAGTATTGTAAAATAGTGCTTCACAAGTGCTTCATTATAAATAAAGATTCATGCAAGAATCTAGGCAATAATGCAGCAATAGGCAAAACCTATGGAACTACCTTATGTGCTCCTATGTCTGTCCATTGTAAATTTTCCATCTATCACAGACATCTCCATTGAAGTACATGATTGTCAGCCTCTTTGTGTTGAGCTCGGTGAGTGCCTCTCGCTTGTCTGTGAGTGGAGTCTTGTATTTGCTGAAACTCCTCTAACAGTTGACTGGGAAGTAGATGTAGGGCACTGACACTTCTGCAACTCTTGGGAATCTTGCACTCAGGCCCCTCCAGTAATCGGCAAGCTCCAAAGCAGGTGAGGGCTCCCTGGACACACAGAGCTGATAGGCAATCCATTCTTCACTGAGCTCTGTTGATGGGCTTGCCATGGGTTTCAGTTGTGTGTAAGCTTCAATCTGCTTTTCGATGGCTGGAGCCTGCCTAGGATCAAACACCCTAGCCAGCTTGTAGTCCTCTCTGGCTGGGTGTGTGTCCCAGTGCTTTGAGAACTTTGAAGGCCAATTGGAATGCATCATGGAGATGGTCAAGCAACTCCCTCCTCTCTCCAATCCCCATCTTTCTCAATAGCTCATCTGTCTTGGCACCATACCCACATGTTTTTGCCATTCCATTCACTAGGTAAGAGCTCAGATCCTCCATGACATTGTATGCAGACCCTGCTGTTGGACGGTGGGTTCCTTCCAGGATTGACAGAGCTGTCATCAGTTTGGAGCAGCCCTCCGAGATGGTTAGCTTAACTGTGAGGGCATGCACCTTCTCTGTTTCCAGCTGGCTGAGGATGTTTGTGACTGCCTGGGATGATGACTTTTCTGCCAACAAAAACCTTCTGTACAAATGAACATCCTCAAACCAGCTATACCATCTGGAGCTCACTGCTTCAGGAGGAGCCTTGGCCTGCACAAACTCCATCATAATGAGGAAGCTCACCCATCTTCTCTTTCTGGCAGGCTTCTTGAAGAAGGCAGATCTCATCCATGTCACAAGTGATGCAACTTCAGAAGTATTTGTAGTGCTGCCAGGTCTCACACCAGATTGATGACAGAGGCAGGTTACATGGACACTGTTGGGCATCACTCCTTTCAGAACCTCCTTGTATGTTTTCATGCAGTAATAGGCATTATCTTTGACCACTGCTCAGGCGTCATTCAGGTTCAGATAGTTGCTGTGGAGGGAGGCTAGTACAGCTGGGAAAACATTGAGTAGTTGCATCTGTCCATGACAATGACATCCACCAGAAAGTACTGGTTTTCAACACCTGCAATGAAAGATAAGGAACAACTTTACATTTTAGCCTAAAATAATATTGTGACAAAATAAGTGTTCTTTCAAGTGTAAACACAATATAGATGCAGTGATAGTTGGCTAGATGGAGAGGCAGACAGCTGCTGACATTATGCATCGCTATATTTCACCACGATAGCTCGTCGTTTGGAATATCACAATTTGCATGCGAACAATTCACATTGCAGAATGTGAATGTAGGCCATTGCAACGCTATATTAATAGGCTGTTAACTCACCAATGACTATGTTTAGAACGCTGCAGTCCCTTGCAACTATTGTCTCGTCAACAACAACCGCAAACTTCTTCCCATAGACCTTCTGTAGAATGGTCGAAAACACAGGGCGGGTGAGTTTGACAGAGACTACTCTCAATTTCGGACAACGCTCCTCCCTGTTTGCAATGCTTCACTAGAAACTGACATAGCTTTCTTAGCTTTTCTAAGGGGATGTCAGACTCGGCGCACACGGCCACAGTCCCGAATAAATTCTCGTCTTGAATCTGCTGATGCGTTAGTAATGGTTGTTTGAAGAGGCATGCTCTGGCTAACACGTTGCTATTCCTTCTTCTTCACATGGGCTTTAGACTTTAAGAGGTCATCACACTTTTACGTGTCCAATCAATAGTATGTTGACAGAATTTGTAAAACAGCTTATCGCCTGACTCATAATAGTCCTTTAGGTATTGCTCTTCTCTGAATTTATGGTCGAATTCTTTCGTTTTTGCGGGGGGACTTGGCCGTCTCAGACGGCCTCTTCGACATGTTTCTCAAAGTGAAAGTCAAGTTGTGAGGTGACGTAAGGGTCTCACGCACGACCGACACCCCCCCCCCCCCATAACACTCCAATCGAAAACTGAATTATTTCTCTAGGCCTACTCGTCTAATTTTATAATTTAGGTTACTGCAATAATTAGGCCTACTTTAGATATAAAAAAAATATCTGCCAAATGATGGAAAATTCTGCAATATTCCACGTTTTACAGTTGATTCCATTTTTATTAACAAATTCCGCAAAGCCGTCCGCGTTTCCGCGTCACGGAGATAATTTGAAATATGTACACCTCCTAACGTTACAGCATTGTTGCGTTAGGCATTGGTTTAATTTAAATGTTTTCATTTATGATGATCGGGACCTGTTTGTGGTAGTTTTGTGAACTGCACTTTTGGAAGAAAAAGTTTGGAAGAAAAAAAAGTTATTCAGTTAGTTTTTTCTTAATATTGTCACAATTTCGTTAAAACGTTTAATCGTTAATACCCCTAGTCACCACCTCCCTATCAGCTTCCTCGTATCATGTAACTTTTGTGACATGAAAATCATAGCACTATTTAGGCTATAGATAGTATCAGCAACTAGGAGTACAATAAAAGACGACTCTAAATGCCATACTACTACATACCATGTACAGTTAAGCTTATGGAATGACTGTCTCTCAACTGGTCAATATTGACATTCTCTGTTCCCTACTTCTAGCTTGGCAGCTGCCAACATGTGACAGGATAATGTACTTCCCTCTATCCCACTCCTTTCTCACTTTCGCTCTCCCTCCCTCTCCTCTGTCATAAGGCTGGGCGTTATGGCCGATATACGGTATCTTATTACGTTTTCTCTAAACAAGCTTTGTTGCACAATTTAAAGGTCAATTCACTGCATTTACCTAGGCTAAATATAAGCCTACAACTGCAAGACCCACTAATCTAATTATTTTATCAAAATAGTTTAACCTGCTTTTTTGCAATAATTACTGATCTGGCTTTCAGTCTGTCTATGGAAAAAATGCCATTTTGTTACAAATTTAACCAGAACAATGCACATCCACTAATAATGACCAACTTGTTGTAGCAGGCATTATAGAACATTAACACAGGTCTCATAAACAATCATTCATGCTCAAGCCCACGTGCTAGTGAGTAGCCAGCTGATCTTTATATTTCAAGTCAAGCCAACTTGAGTCTATTTACTTGCTGACAAGGTAGAACAGTTGAACTATTCTCAATATACCATCAATTTTGAATAGTCTCCAACTGTTTGAACAGCATAGCCTGTTCACTTTAAGATATTGAAATCAAGTGTCCTACCTGAGTAAGATTATTTCATTTAGTAGTGCTTAGTAGTAGTACTCTGTTCGTTTTTTTTGTTGAGACATAACCTTTCTAACAGTACCCTTTTTAAGTTCTCGTATATTGCAGTAAAATAATAGCGTTTCAGTGTCCATATGACCAATTCTGTTTGTTCTTGTGTGGATAGGGTAAGAACTTGTTGGTGTTTTAGAATCAGATTAGTAGAAAGAGTGCTGACTTCAGTACTGAGATCTGCTGAACTTCTCCATATTGCTATCCCTGCTACAACAAAACCCATGTTTAGTTGCTTCATCTCTTTCTATCTTGGCTATGTTGTACTGTTATATTTAATTGCGGTATGTATTTGATATGCATGTTCTTGTGGTACATATTAAGTGCTCTCTTTTCAGCTGGCGTTAAGGTGGCGTTAGTGTCAAATTTAACGTTAGCGATTTCGTTAGGTAAATGCCAGAGCACTATATTTTACATGTCTAACATCAGCACGCTTGCACTCAGATGGCAGGGGTGGAAATATTTGATGCTTGTCCTTAAAACATGATCCAAAGTGCTAAATTTAGGCAACGCTGGTAGGGATATTTAAGACCAACCAAAAGCTGGTTTTAGCAGAAATGCAGTTGGTTATGGCATGAATGTTGTTGGCAGAAATGCAGCCTATCCAGTCGTGATGAACACTGCCCATCA
Source organism: Salvelinus fontinalis (assembly GCF_029448725.1). NCBI lineage: Eukaryota > Metazoa > Chordata > Actinopteri > Salmoniformes > Salmonidae > Salvelinus > Salvelinus fontinalis. The sequence goes on from NC_074679.1 coordinate 32,749,124, forward strand.
AATTGTATGTCACGTGTCGAATACAGCAGGCGTAGACCTTACAGTGAAATGCTTACTCACGAGCCCCTAACCAACAAAAGCTGTTTAGAAGCCTCTTGGACCTCCGGTACCGCTTGCTGTAGGTTGCAGAGAGAACAGTCTATGACTAGGTTGGCTGGAGTCTTTGACAATTTTTAGGGCCTTCTTCTGACACCGCCTGGTATAGAGGTCCTGGATGGCAGGAAGCTTGTCCCCAGTGATGGGGCCATTCGCATTACCCTCTGTAGTGCCGTGTGATCGGAGGCCAAGCAGTTGCCATACCAGGCAGTGATGCAACCAGTCAGGATGCTCTCTGGAGCAGCTGTAGAACCTTTTGGGGATTTGAGAACCCATGCCAAATCTTTTCAGTATCCTGAGGGGGAATAGGTTTTGTTGTGCCCTCTTCATGACTGTCTTGGTGTGCTTGGACCATGTTAGCTTGTTGGTAATGTGGACATCAAGGAACTTGAAACTCTCAACCTGCTCCACTGCAGCCCCGTCAATGAGAATGGGGGTGTGCTCGGTCCTCCTTTTCCTGTAGTCCACAATCATCTCCTTTGTCTTGATCACGTTGAGAGAGAGGTTGTTGTCCTGGCACCACACGGCAAGGTCTCTGACCACCTCCCTATAGGCTGTCTCATCGTTGTCAGTGATCAGGCCTACCACTGTTGTCATCTGTAAACTTAATGATGGTGTTGGAGTCGTGCCTGGCCGTGCAGTCATGAGTGAACAGGGAGTGCAGAAGAGGACTAAGCACGCACCCCTGAGGGGCCCCTGTGTTGAGGATGAGCATGGCGGATGTGTTGTTACCTACCCTTACCACTTGGGGGTGGCCCGTCAGCAAGTCCAGGATCCAGTTTCAGAGGGAGGTGTTTAGTCCCAGAGTCCTTAGCTTATTGATGCGCTTTGAGGGAACTATAGTGTTGAACGCTGAGCTGTAGTCAATGAATAGCATTCTCACATAGGTGTTCCTTTTTGTCCAGGTGGAAAAGGGCAGTGTGGAGTGCAATAGAGATTTCATCATCGGTGGATCTGTTGGGGCGGTATGCTAATTGGAGCTGGTCTAGGATTTCTGGGATGATGGTGTTGATGTGAGCCATGACCAGCCTTTCAAAGCACTTCATGGCTACAGACGTGAGTGCTACGGGTCGGTAGTCATTTAGGCAGGTTATCTTAGTGTTCTTGGGCACAGGCACTATGATGGTCTGCTTAAAACATGTTGGTATTACAGACTCAGACAGGGAGAGGTTGAAAATGTCAGTTAAGACACTTGCCAGTTGGTCAGCGTATGCTCTCGCAGTACATGTCCTGGTAATCCATCTGGCCCTGCGGCCTTGTGAATGTTGACCTGTTTAAAGGTCTTACTCACATCGGCTGTGGAGAGAGTGATCAGTCTTCCGGAACAACAGGTGCTCTCATGCATGTTTCAGTGTTATTTTCCTCGAAGCAAGCATAGAAGTAGTTTAGCTCGTCTGGTAGGCTCGTGTCACTGGGCAGCTCTCGGCTGTGCTTCCCTTTGTAGCCTGTGATAGTTTGCAAGCCCTGCCACATTCAACGAGTGTCAGAACCGGTGTGGTATGATTCAACCTTAGCCCTGTATTGCCGCTTTGCCTGTTTGATGGTTCGTTGGAGGGCATAGCGGGATTTCTTATAAGCTTCCAGGTAAGAGTCCCGCTCCTTGAAAGCGGCAGCTCTAGCCTTTAGCTCAGTGCGGATGTTGCCTGTAATCCATGGCTTTTGGTTGGGGTATGTACTAGAGGTCGACCGATTATGATTTTTCAATACCGATTATTGGAGGACAAAATAAGCCGGTACCGATTTAATGGGCCGATTTTTATTTAAAATAAATAGATCTATATATTTTTTATATATATCATACACACACACATTTGTAATAATGACAATTGCAACAATACTGAATGAACAATGAACACCTTTTTTAATTTTAACTTAATATAATACATAAATACACACACGCACACAGCTCTGAAGTGACAATGATGCTGAAGAGTCTGCTTAGGAGACAAATACTCTCAACTGTTTGAATAAAAATAGAGTTTAAGTTACCTGTGATGAATGTTGAAAACAAAAACTTTAATTTCTATATGCAGGAAATCCTATTTTAATAATGGGCATGGTAAGATTTGACAACCAAAGTGCGAGTCATAATTCCCATGACACCTAGCAAAATCTGAAAAGCGGTCCTTCATTTATTCCATAGGATATTTTTAGATTTACTTAAAATAAGGTCTGTTTTGTGTAGGCTTACATCACCGTGCCAATTTTATAAATGTGTAGATATCCATAGGACAAGGTAACTCTGATCAATATTGGCTAAATATAAGCGAAGATTAAAAAAATTGTAGAGTGGATTTATGAAAATATGTTGACAAACGTTACCTTATCCTAGTGAGATTTACACGGGTATCAAAACGTTGAGGCGGTTTAAGCCTGCACGAAACATAGACCTTATTTGAAGTAGATCAAGACATTCTCTATGGAAGACATGAACGGTAAAATAACGAAGGAACCCCTTTCAAATTCAGCCGCAAGTTATTACAGGAATTATAACGCGTCGACTATTTCTCTCTAAACCATATACCTTTGACTAATCTGGAAACTATCACCTCGAAAACAAAACGTTTATTCCGTTCCGTATTTTATCTAACGGGTGGCATCCATGAGTCTAAATATTCCTGTTACATTGCACAACCTTCAATGTTGTCATAATTACGTAAAGTTCTGGCAAATTAGTTCGCAAAGAGCCAGGCGGCCCAAACTGTTGCATATACCCTGACTCTGCGTGCAATGAACGCAAGAGAAATGACACAATTTCCCCTGGTTAATATTGCCTGCTAACCTGGATTTCTTTTAGCTAAATATGCAGGTTTAAAAATATATACTTTTGTATTGATTTTAAGGAAGGCATTGATGTTTATGGTTAAGTACATATTGGAGCAATTGACAGTCATTGATTGATTGTTTTTTATAAGATAAGTTTAATGCTAGCTAGCAACTTACCTTAGCTTACTGCATTCGCTAACAGGCAGGCTCCTCGTGGAGTGCAATGTAATCAGGTGTTAGAGCATTGGACTAGTTAACTGTAAGGTTGCAAGATTGTCGTTCTACCCCTGAAGGCAGAACGTTCCTAGGCCGTCATTGAAAATAAGAATGTGTTCTTAACTGACTTGCCTAGTTAAATAAAGATTAAATAAAGGTGTAAAAAAAATAAAAATTGGCAAATCGCCGCCCAAAAATACCTATTTCCGATTGTTATAACTTGAAATCGGCCCCGATTTTAATCGGTCGACCTCTAGTATGTACGTACGGTCACTGTGGGGACAATGTCATCGATGCACTTATTGAGGAAGCCAATGACTGATGTGGTGTACTCCTCAATGCCATCAATCATGGAACAATTTTGGTGCTTTTGGTGCCTGTATACTTCGTACTGTATTTAGAAATATAAAATTACTGTTTTTTTCTCTTTTTTTAATTAGTTAAAAACAAGCATAGCCTCCCCTCAATGAAGACTGCTTTTCTTTTTGTACTGCCCAATGTAGGCAAGTAGGCTAATCGAGACCATTGATAGTGATTCGCTCGTGAGACTGTTTGGAAATAAACTTAATCACCAAAGCTTTATTAAAATATAATTTTTGAGAAGAGCAAAACAGTGAGCTGACGTTACTTATTTTTGATCTATGTATTGAAGGCAGGCCTACATTATTTTAGCTATGCTTTGGACGTGCGTAAAAACCCCTCCATTATGAGTCCATACCCATCATGAAACAAAAGATAAGAACCTCGTATTTAGAAGTTATTTTCCTTTAACACTTGTTTGTTTTTCCGTTTCATATTTTTAAACCCATGCACTCCGTATGCTACCCTTACCCTAGGCCTACTATAACGAAGTCTGAATCAACAAAATGCGCTATCTTTTATTATCCTGCAAATTTTATGATATCATCACATTTAATTTTTTTGTTGAATAAACAGTGCTTGTATTTAAAAATATATAATTAAAAACCAGGCTTATTAGAATGATTCATTATTCTGGTTTTATAGTGAGAACATCCGTGGTGCGCATGCAATGCAACTTCTGGAGATGTGTGAATGCGATCGGTAAGATGATTCCAATATGTACAATACCAGTCAAAAGTTTGGACACACCTACTCATTCCAGGAGTTGTCTTTATTTTGACTATTTTCTACATTGTAGAATAATAGTGAAGACATCAAAACTATGAAATAGCACATGGAATCATGTAGGAACCCAAAAAGTGTTAAACAAATCAAAATATATTTTAGATTTGAGATAATTCAAAGTAGCCACCCTTTGCCTTGATGACAGTTTTATACACTCTTGGTATTCTCTCAACCAGCTTGTTTCCTAATGTATGTATGAAACAGTTTTGATTTAGAGTGGACCATTATCATGCACCTGTCTCCAGAACAGGGGCAGGGGACAAAAATACATGTAATCTATGTACTCAATACATTTTTACATTTTAGTCATTTAGCAGACGCTCTTATCCAGAGCGACTTACAGTAGAGTGCATACATTTTATTTTTACATTTCATTACATTTTTTACATACTGAGACAAGGATATCCCCACCGGCCAAACCCTCCCTAACCCGGACGACGCTATGCCAATTGTGCGTCGCCCCACGGACCTCCCGGTTGCGGCCGGCTGCGACAGAGCCTGGGCGCGAACCCAGCCCAGCCTGGGCGCGAACCCAGAGACTCTGGTGGCGCAGCTAGCACTGCGATGCAGTGCCCTAGACCACTGCGCCACCCGGGAGGCCAATAGAGAATGGAGGATAGGTTTCATGCCAGCCAGGTAGGCTATACTCCTGTTGTAAAGCTCCTTAATGTGCTTAATATTAGGAAAGTTGAGAAATAAATTTAGTAGGGCTAGCCTATAGAAAGCTGATGGGATGCTCTATTAAAGAGGCCATCATTCTAGTTTCTCACGCAATTGAATAGAATTATTGTGCAACATGAGCTCATGGGCACTCATGGAGTGTTTGATTTGATTTTTGACTACATTTGAATTTATGTCAGTGTGATTATATGGACAATAGATAGCAAGTTTGGTAGGATACGTATGACCACCAGCAGCATCGGAGCTTAGAGAAGCCTAGTTACCGTGACTAAGCGGTCACGTGGAATTTGACTGCAGTCATGACCTGTGACTGCCGGTGTGGCCCCACTTGAGAAAATGGCCCTTGAATGTTTTGGTGCACCTATTAGAGAGCTCTTCTTTGTCTACAACTATTCAGCATTGTTCACACTCCCTTAATGTCACGTTCTGACTATAGTTCTTTTGTGTTTTGCTTGTTTTAGTGTTGGTCAGGATGTGAGCTGGGTGGGCATTCTATGTTGTGTGTCTAGTGTGTCTGTTTCTATGTTTGGCCTAATATGGTTCTCAGAGGCAGATGTTTTGTGTTGTCTCTGATTGGGAATCATATATAGGTGGCTTGTTTTGTGTTGGGATTTTGTGGGTGGTTGTTTCCTGTCTTTGTGTTTTCTCTGCACCAGCTAGGACTGTATCGGTTTGCCACATTTGTTATTTTGTATTGTGTTCACGTTTATTCTTCAGACGAAGAGGAGGAAGGCTGCCGTTACACTTAAGCCTTAGTCCCACCCATATATTTAAGGATTCACATGTGAGACCATGTGCTAAACAGAGTGTAAGGTAGTGTAGTAAAAAAATTAAAAATAATTAAGGCTGTGGTGAAAGTAGTATCCTACATGAACCTTTTCACACGTACCACCAAACGGGTGTGATCATTCCGATTTGATCAGAACACTTTTTTAGAATGTTTCGATTGACGCAACAGTCTGAATTTTGAGCTAGCCACACTGTTTTTCAAAAACATTTTGCACAAACAGTCCATACAAAGTTATGACCTGAATGTGAGCAGTTTATTTTTGGATGCAATGTTCAGACATTCACAGAAGTAGCGACATCATAACACAATCATCCAAACCAGAAATTGTAAGCTACGTTAGTTCTAGCGCTAACTGAGGAAATATTAACGTAACACAAGCGGTCATATTTAAAAACCACAATATGAATTAGTTAATAGCAATTACTATTTGTAATTAATTGCGTCACATGTGAGCTCAACATTGACCAAAATAATTTTGTAAAACACTTTCTAGAAATCGAAAGTTATCTGATCGTAGTTTGTGCGTGCCGCCGTGTTTGTTATTCGCGTCAAACAAAGATAGGAGACAAGATGAGATTGGTCTGTTAGCAGTACGCATGTTGAAGGGGCTGTGTCGTCTACGATCAGTCACTTCACTTAATTCACTACCGGAAGTTTACCCGAAAGATAAGTGAACCATTCCTTCACCTCATAACATCTTTGGTCTGACAGATGTTTACATGACACCCATTATGCCTTGTATAATGTCAACAAACATGGTGTCACACTTAGCTGACAAATAGCTTAGCATTAGCTCATTATAATCAGTACAACCTTCAAAAAGTGTTTTACACACGTCATAGGTGTCCATTACAATCTATGCAATAATCGGAATGCATTATTTGTGACCAGTACTTCAAAACGTGAATAAAATACATTATGCTCCATACATACTGTATGCTACAGTAGCAACGACAACACGATATACAGAAAAAAAGGCACTTACTTTGATAGGAACACACACATGTCCAAAGTTAATATTTGTAAGGAAAACAACCAGGAAGGCAATGCAAGCACCAGCCAGAAAATTGGCCAATTCGTGCAAGACTGCGCAAATGTCTGCATACTTGATCTGAGGAAACATTGATGAAGTGTGTGGGCTCTCCTCGAAGAGAGAAGTTTGTCCGTAAAGATTCAAACATAAATTGTCCGAAACACTGAATGTAAATTAATGAGGTGGAACAGACCTCAATTCAAACTGTTACAAAATACTACTTGTTAGAAAATAATTTGAAATTGTCAAGTTGAAACAGCCTATAGATAATTAACAGGCAGCACGTGTTTACTGTCCTGTTGAGTAACAATCACATTTTGGAACAGTGAGTGCATTCTGACATAACGTGAATAAAAACAACTTATGCTGGGGCGACATATGAAAAGATGAAGGAAAAACTTCAGGTAAAAATACACTAACTAGTCCTTGGCCTATCCTAATCTGACTTTTGTGCAGGTCTTGTTCTTCACATTACCGTCTCTGGTAAACACACACTATATCAAATAAAATCTAAGTTTATTTGTCACATGCAAAGCATACAGAAGGAATGCTACAGTGAAATGGTTATTTACATAGTAACAATATAAAAAAATAGGTGTCCAGATAAAAAATATTGTATAATTTATTAGATGACGCTTACCCAGACACACTTCATGTGAAAGCTATGCTATAACCACCCCTAGCCACATCTAGCTAAGTGGATGGGTTACTATTGTGTAGACATGTTGGCTACACATGTTCATGAAATACAATAGATAGCCGTAATCACCCCCAAACACACCTGGCTTTTGTTTAGACATGTAGCTAGCGAGCTAAACAATGAACCATATTCCCAACCCATATAGTAGCAATGCAAATTGATTGTCATAGCTAGCCACCATGCACATTCTGTAGTAGGAATCTGCACTTAGCTAAAGCTAAAGAACTAGGTTCAATATTAGCTAGCTAAGATTAGGATATAACTAGCAAATCAAATGACTTTGAGATATTTATAATATTACCAATCAGACACAACATTAGCTAGCAAGCCAGCAAGCTAACGTTCGCTAGCTAGTTAACAGTACACTTTAACTTGCATTGAAAATTACTTTTTGACTAAATTATAAACTTGTAATATCTGAAAATGTAGGTAAACTCGTATACATGGATGAATGCTTCACGGCAGCTTCACTGGAGCCCCGTTTATTAACTAAGACGTCCTGTGTCGTTTCCGTTTTTTGTTTGTACAGCTTGGCCCGTCGTGTGAAATCACTCCGGTTCACACTGACCGTGTTCAGAAAGTAGTCAATCACATCTTTTTCTCACTGAACTTTGTCGATAGCGCCTGCTAAATTCAGGGCAGCAATTTTCTGAGCAGTAGCAACACTTTTGCAGTTCTCCATGGTTAACGTTATGTCTTAGAAAAAACTGTGGTAGTAAAGGGTTATCTAGACATACCGATCAGCTCATGTTATTGACCGAAGCATACATGGCAGACCAATCTGGACTCATCTCTTGGCATGTCCAGCCCATCTATTATCTCAGCCAGTAATGGCTAGTGGGAAGGTTCCTGCATTTTTCTGTGGCTAAATTAACTAGGCTCGTTATTTGACAATTTTATTGATATTTACAGATAGCTTACAGGTTTGTTATTAAGGCACATAAGTTCACATGTTCCAGAAGGCATTTCTGCCCCAAACCTTTTTTTTTTTTAACATTCAAATACCTCTCCTGTGAATTAGTGAGGTGCGTCATATGCCTAGCTTCCTGAATTGGGACACAATTAGCAAAGATGGAATAAGTTTACATTTACTTTTTAAAAATCTTTTAAAGAAACTAAGGGACTAACATTAGAATTGGAGTTGATTCCAAGACAATACACACAAACCGTAAATACACAACTTGAAGCAACCACACATTTAGCCATAGAGCACGTTCTGATTGGCCGGTGAGGGGCCAAGCCTCCACCCACCCAGCAACTGCGCCAATAATTGTGCTTGTGAAAATAGCAACAAATATTTCTGACACACCCCCGAACCTATAGCACTACTGCCCAGTGCTTAGATTGACTGACTGTTGTGTTAGGCTTGTTAAAATAGAGACCTGAAAGTGGGGAAGGGCTTGGTTGGTTTATAAACTGTTTGTGTTAACCGAGGCAATTCCATGGTCGTGATGGTGAATGAAAAGCACTGTTTGACAGCACTTACCAACTCAAATTACTCACATTAGTTACGCAGACTACGCACTCACTGTACAGAAAGCTGATAGATTGATATATGCGCACGAGCACACACACACCTCCTTTCAGGACATGTGCCCACAGAGTTCATAAAACATTATTTCTACAACTCAACAACCTCCCTCTCTCCCTCCATCCATCCCCCACCACTCTTCTCAAGGACTCGGGGTCTGCATTTAATACACCCAATTACTTAGCCCACCCATTACGTCAGACCTGGCAAGCAAGCAGGTAGCATTTTTATCTGGGAGATGTCATTGGCCCCCTCTCTTCCCTCTCTCTCCTCTTTACAGATTGAATTACCAGGTTTTTATTGAGGCTGCTTGACGGATATTTATAGGACCAGCCCTCTCCCAAGCACAACGCAGTGACGTCACAAAATAATCATGAAAATGCTGGCCAATGAGGTTTGGCAATGGGCGGGGAGGTTGGAACAGAACCTCAGCAGCAGCACAGCCCTCTGGGAAGTGGAAAGAAACTGACGCCATCTGGCGAGGGAGAACGACTGCTGTATGTTGTATACATGTAGAGCCAAGAAGAACCTCTATAGCTTCACATTGGACTGTGGTTAAGACCTACATTTTCTAATGCATAGTGCTCTTGGTGCCAAAACACCATAAATTGTTAGGTTGCATGAGGAAATTTTCAATTTCCCTTTCTCCCTCTTTCCTCAGTTCAGCCATAACCAGACTTCAGAAATACACTAGATAAGCTTGTTTAGGGTTTGGGGCAATGAAGTTGTATGCCACACAGCGGAGGTATTAGATGCTGGTGACAACTAGACCCCACATATACACACTCCTGAATAGAAAGCTTGGAATGTTTACAGTCAAGTGCCAAGATAACCCCCTTCTTCCCACATCGATAAACACTCCAAAGCAACAGCTTGATAAACAACTCCCTTACCTGCACAACACCGTCATCCATTCACCCAGACCAGTGGTTCCCAAACTTTTTATAGTCCCGTACGGGACCCTTCCAACAATCGACCTCCAGCTAGCACCAGAGTCGGCGCACTCTCAAATGTTGTTTTTTGCCAAGAGTGAGTTTTTGTCACATCCCGGCTTGTGGGAAGAGCTCTTATATAGGACCAGAGCACAAATAATAATAATTATCAATAATTTAGCTATATCACATTTGACATTGTCCCTAAACTTGAATTCATTTCCACACAAAAAATCCTACAATGATGGAAAGACCTGTGTGTTGTCCTTGTTAATGCAGACAGAGAAGAGCTCCAACTTCTTAAACGATAGCCTCAATTTTGTCCCGCACATTGAATATAGTTGCGGAGAGTCCCTGTAATCCTAGATTCAGATCATTCAGGCGAGGAAAAAACATCACCCAGATAGGCCAGTCGTGTGAGAAACTCGTCATCATGCAAGCGGTCAGACAATGATGGTCAGTAAAGAAAACTTTAAGCTCGTCTCTCAATAAAAAAAAACTAAAACGTATCAATACTTTGCTATACTTTGATAACCAACGCACTTCTGTATGTTGTAAAAGCGTTACATGGTCGCTCCCCATATCATTGCGAAGTGCAGAAAATACACGAGAGTTCAGGGGCCTTGCTTTAACAAAGTTAACTACTTTCACTATAGTGTCAAATGTCTTTCAAGCTGTCAGGCATTCCTTTGGCAGCAAGAGCCTCTTGGTGGATGCTACAGTGCAACTGCTTGTACGCACGTGTTTCTTATGCTGTGCATCATGCACAAGTGGTAACATAGTAATTCACAAGTGATAGGCTAATATTGTCACCCATCAGACTATTCTTGACTTAATCTTGTCTTTACATGTACTAAATAATATGTGACATTTTATTTTGATTTAGAATGGACCATTATCATGCACCTGTATTGAAACAGGGTCAGTGGGAAAAAAATACATGTAATCTATGCACTTAAATAGTGAAAGAAGGACGCTTTTCTCGCGGTTTATTTTCATGCCAGCCAGGTAGGCTATACTCCTGTTGTAAATATAAGCAATGTGCTTAATATTAGGAAAGTTGAGAAATAAATATAGTCGGCCCAGCAATAGAAAGCTGATGGGATCCTCTTTTTCTAAGCGGCCACCAGTCTGTTTTCTCACGCAATTGCATGCCTATAGAAATGTTGCTTAACATGAGCTCATGGGCTCTCATGGAGTGTTTGATTAGACTTTTGCATTGATGTCAGAGTGATTAGCGGGACAATAGTGTTGAGTACCAGACAGTTAGCAAGTTTGGTAGGCTACTAATGACAAGCATCAGAGCTTGGAGAAGCCTAATTACCGTGACTAAACGGTCATGTGGAATTTGACTGCTTTCATGACTAGTGACCGTCGATGTGGCGGTAATACGGTCACCGCAACAGCTCTAAACGTAACAAAATGTGGGAAAAGTTCAGGTCTGAATACTTTCCGAATGCACTGTAAAGTACTCTAAATGAGCATCATACAGATGACTCCCTTCAGGTAGTCATAATTATAATGGTAGCTTTCCTACACAGAGGCGTGCTCTAAAATAATGACCCTCCCAAAGCCTAGGCTATTCCCTCTAAATGGACAAAACCATGTTTCTAACCACAACAACCTTTTATTAATCAGAGGGATTAGAATGCCACAACACAGCAGTGGGTCCCAACCTACTATATAGGGTCCTACTGCTCTAAAACGCCAGCATTGAGTCATCTTAAGGGTTTGTGATGATGATGATGACTCAGTGATATTCTAGAAGTAAACCGAGAGGGATGGAAATAAAGTACGTGGAGGGGTGGCCCCCGGAAAGACTGACTGGATCAATGTCATAGTCTGCTAGAAACAGTGACTCAGTGCTTCACTCAATGCTTCCAGGAGAGAAGGGGGTGGATGAAAGGAGGGGGAATGGGACACCGCTCAGGAGAGTGTCTTTCTGGACGCGTGCCAGAGTGATTATGTCGTTGCTGTGGGGAACATCCGCTGATGCGCCCGTTAATGTTGTCCGTGCTTTTTTCCAGGACAATCTCACAATGGTTACGTCATGATTACTTGTCTTACACACACACACACACACACACACACACACACACACTTAGTGGTATGACATCCATTTGAACCTGCAAAAATCAGTAGATACTTGAAGTACTTGACCCCCGATATGTCCATCGGAAGTGTAAACCGTGCTATATTCCCCATGTATACCAGTGCCATCAGATATGATATCCATTCTTCCACTGCCAATATGTGCGTCTGAAGGAACAGTACAGGCTGTCCATCTTTCACCTGTGAGTGGTAGCATGAAAACATATTTTCTCTGCTCCTGGGCTCTAAGGTATTAGAGGTTCAAAGGGAAAACAGCCTCAGAAAGCAGGTCATCACAATACTGCATTTGGAATAGAAAGCAAAGTAATCTCTTAACCAGCTGCTTTCAGTTCCCTCAAATCCCTGGGCTTTTCACGTTCTCTATGAAGACAGCGCTCAAAGGGGACACACTTATATCCCTTCATTCTATGACTTTTTTCCGCTAACTTTTTTTTCCTTCCTTATATTTGAAAGCTATTGCTGGCATCAAAGCCAAAACTTTTATTTCCCCCTAACGACCTAGTAATAATTTCGTTAGTTCTGCCTACGGCTTAGTATGGAAGGTAGGAGCAATGCTGAGGCGACATTGGCAAGCACTATGCTCTTAAACTCTTGATGGTTGCTAGGCAGCGCCAGTTAGCCATCCTCCTGCCAGTTCTAAATTTTGCAAGCACTTCACATAGCCCACCACTAAGCATGCACTGTTTCCTTACCCACAACTGGATGGATCCATAAAGAATTACTGTGGGAATACATATCAGTGAATGGCAATTGAAGGCATGTATTCAATTGTTGCTTACTACAAAGTCACCCAATCCTTGTAATATATTTAAAGCAATAGCCTACCCGTGTGTGGTCAACTAGAGGAGGATGAGGATGATTTCAGCCCTGTTTTGATTGGGACAGAGCCATCACACTGCTTTGAGACAATCGTGGGGTCTCGATAAATCAATAAATGTCAGATTTTTGTTTTCACTGAATCTTTGTTTGGAATTGGTTCGGCTACAATTATGCTGGGGAAATGTTAGTTGAGGTGAGAGCTGCCCATGGTCATCTTGTCTAGTGTGCTCATTGATCAGAACATTTTCCCATGTTATTTAGTTTAACAAGTGGATTATTTTGCTTTTCACTCAGTCGTTTAGTAGCCTAGACCTACTTCCAACCAAAAGCATGTTACTTAACTGACTGGTCTGATAATCAATCAATGTGATTTTGTTTCACTGAATCTCTGTCTATGTAGGCTATTTGGTTAATTGGTTTCTGTCTGGGAAATAAGTGGATGTGAGGTGGTATAGCTCATCTATCACTGATCAGAAACATTTAGCATGCAATAATGTAGCCTAAATCAAATGTACTGTAGGCCTGTTGATTTCATTTGGACGGTGCAGCAATGGCTGCACAGGTCCTTAACAGGTCTAATTTAACTCAATATGTTATTTTATTATTTTGAAAATGGATTGTATTATTCTTATGTTTCTTAGGACATGCATAAATTAATTAATAATACATTTATTTTTGATGGTCGTCAGACAGTCTACTGGGAGGTGAGGGGTTTTGGGTGGCATGTCTCTGGCATTACTGGGATAACTGTGTGACTCTGGAACAAAGAGGGAAGTTTGAACCTGATATCCCCACAGTGTCACGTAAACAGCAGGCTTCTTTCACACTCTTCTCCTCACTATGAGTTCCCCATTCCCTCTCCCTCTTGAAATAATCCAGGAGCCCTCACTCTCTCAACCTCACCCACCTGGTCCTAAACGTGTTCCATCAGTCTGTCAGAGTGACACACAGAGGTTGCATTGTCTCGATTTAGTTTTACCATAATTCAATGAATGAAGACTGTTGGCTTTAGCGCCATCGGTTTAGTATAAATCTAGTAGTTTGGCCATAGGCAGGACATAAAACAGCCATTGCAGTGACATGAATGAATTCCATACACAGTACAGTTTTGTGTTACTCAACTCTTTTGATTAGTTATGAAACGGACAACTAAACTGACATTGTTTGTTTATCTGGTCACTGACATCCAGTTTATTTTTGTTCTGGCCACTGTATCAAACTAATAAATGTAGTGATGGTTACTGACTGACTGACAAACTAATACTCTCTCCTCCCATCAGATGTGAAGAAGGACTGGTCGGACCATGCCCTGTGGTGGGAGAAGAAGAAGACGTGGCTGCTGAAAACCCACTGGACCCTGGACAAGTATGGTATACAGGCAGACGCCCGGCTCCTCTTCACCCCCCAGCACAAGCTGCTGCGCCTGCAGCTGCCCAACATGAAGCACATGAAGGTCAAGGTCAACTTCTCTGACCGCGTCTTCAAGGCCGTGTCCGACATCTGCAAGACTTTCAGTAAGTCACAGATGTTTTGTCAACTCTAACTATAATGCACCTATCCTACCAAAGCTCCTGTATAGTCTACAGTGTATACTCTTTATTTAAGGTTGGTTGAGCATGATGGTACCTCCTTTCGTCCACTCTAACCTTGCCATAATACTCTTGCTATTTTTAGATAAACTACTGGAAGCGTTCTCTACCTCCAATCTAGTCGGGCATGTCTGCTGCTGTTTTTTCCTTTCAGCCTTTTGTTGTGTTTATCAAACAGAGCCTGAGCTATCAGATATCAGCGCTCACTTCACCACCACTTCTGACAGGCAACTGTTCAGCCACCTTGACTCTGCTAGACCTGTCCTTGGAATAGCGTTGTCTGTTGACTAAACAGGATTCAGACAGGTTTAGCAGAGTTTATCAATCTAGCACTGCGTAATGACTCACACATTCAGAGATGGATATTATCTCACACACACACATTACTGTGTCCAGATTTAGCACTCAAGGCCCTGCCCCCTGACGAGCACTGAGGTCAGACACCCCTCTGTCAATATCTGCCCCTGGCCCTGTCAGCTAGAGTTCAGAGGAAAACATCAGTCTTATTTTTATTTATTAGGATCCCCGGCTATACTTCCTGGGGTCCAAAAGGGGAACAAAACACAACAAATACATAATATACAGTGCCATCAAAGTATTCACACCCTTAAGGCTTTATCTACATTTTGTTACAGCCTGAATTTGAAATGGATCACATTTAGATTTTTTGTCACTGGCCTATGCCCAATAGCCCATAATGTCAGTGGAATTATGTTTTTCTAAATGTTTCCAAATTAATAAAAGTTAACGTCTTTAGTCTAAGTATTCACCCCTTTTGTAATGACAATCCTAAATAAGTTCAGTAACAATGTGCTTATCAAGTCACATAGTAAATTGGATGGACTCACTCTGTGTGCATGATTTTGTTTAACATGGTGAAGTTAATAATTACACTTTGGATGGTGTATCAATACACCCAGTCTTTACAAATGTACAGGCGTCCTTCCTAACTCAGTTGCCTGAGAGGAAGAAACCGCTCAGGGATTTCACCATGAGGCCAATGTTGACTTTAAAGCAGTTTAATGGCTGTGATGGGAGAAAACTGAGGATGGATCAACAATGTATTTACACCACAATACTAACCTAAATGACAAAGGGAAAAGAAGGAAGCCTGTATAGAATTAAAAAAAGATTCTAAAACATGCACCTGTTTGCAATAAGGCACTAAAGTAATACTGCTAAAAATGTTGCAAAGCAATACACTTTTTGTCTTGAATAGAAAGTGTTGTGTTTGGGGCAAATCCAATACATTACTGATTACCGCTCTCCATATGTTCAAGCATAGTGGTGGAGTCCTTGTTAAGGACTGGGAAGTTTTTCAGGATAAAAAATGTTTGGAATGAACCCTAAGCACAGGCAAAATCCTAGAGGAAAATATGGTTGTCTGCTTTCCACCAGACAATTGGAGATTAATTCACCTTTCAGCAGGACAATAACCTAAAACACATGGCCAAATCTACGCTAGAGTTGCTTACCAAGAAGACAGTGAATGTTCCTGAGTGGCCGAGTTAGTTTCAACTTAAATCTGCTTGAAAATCTATCACAAGACCTGGAAACGGTTTTCTAGCAATGATCAACAACTAATTTGACAGAGCTTGAAAACTTTTGAAAAGAATAATGGGCAAATGTGCACAATCCAGGTCTGGAAATATCTTAGACTTACCCAGAAAGACTCACAGCTGTAATCGCTGCCAAAGGTGCTTCTACAAAGTATTGATTCAGGGGTGTGTATACTTATGTAAATTATATTTGATGTAAAAAAATGTTTCTATTTCATTTTCAATAAATTTGCACAACTGTCTAAAACAAGTGTTCACTTTGTCATTATGGGGTATTGTGTGTAGAAAAAAATTAATTTAATCCGTTTTGAATTCAGGCTGTAACACAATGTGGAATAAGTCAAGGGGTATGAATATTTTCTGAATATAACACTTCATAATATCCTGTTTCTGCCTCACGCTTCAGAAACAGGAGATGGCCAAGGCTTGTGCAATGCCACTTACATACATAATACAATACATAATACAGTGCAAATTACAATACAACAAATAATAATAGCAGTCTCTTCAGTCCCTGTTGTGCGGTAAGGTGTTCTTTTATCTATTTTTTCATATCTGGTTTTATTACTAGCTTGAGTTAAGTATCAGAGTTCCATGTAGTTTCCCCAGCCTCTGTTCTGGACCTGGGGACAGTGAAGAGACCTCTGATTGCATGTCTTGTGTGGTACCGATGCGTGTCCGAACTGTGTGCCAATGCTCTCGTGACCCTGTAACATGGATCTCTGTCACCCCTCCATGTCGGCTCCAACCAGAGCCCTCTGTCGCCACTGAAGACTGCTGCTGCAGGAGGGGAAACGCTTTTTATATGAAACATTCATCAGGCACTTTCAAGGACATCTGTTGGTCTTTTTTTTTTTTCCCTGGCCCATGTCATGTCTCAGTAGTTATGGCTGCTCTACTCTTATGGTTGGCTCTACTAGGTAACACTGCAACTTTGTTTCTTATTTTGCTAAACGGGAACTTTTGTTTAGAAAGGCGAAAAGAGGCCCACTGAACTAGTATGAATTTATTTTCTTAGAAATGAGAGAGGAAAAATAACATTTGATGGAGTATTAAATGAACTGTATGTGCTGGATGACTGTTGTTATTCAGAGATAGGTGACTAACTAAATGAACAGGCTAGTAGCAGGCTCCTCTCCTCTATGCTGCTCAGTCCTTGTTAGGAATGTGTCTACCTCTGCGGTAATAAATCTATTTTAGTTTCGGAGAAATTCAGGACGAATTGCTCTTGGCTGACTTGGCGCGTGCCGAAGTGTCATACAATGACTTACGGTGGCTGGGAAGGGACTCGCAGTGCCTCTCTCATACTTACCTCTCCCTTTCCTTGTTGCCTTTTAGAAGGAGAATTTGTAGGGAAATTCTAGAACATTGAAGTTTTCAATCATGTCCTTCATACATGTTCACAATGACCTAGTCTCTTCTGGAACTACCGTGCTTATAGAAAGTCTACACGCCCCTTGGATTTCTTCACATTTAATTTTATTTATTTATTAAAGATTTAATGAAAAATAAACACTAGTATACCTTGATTAAATAAGTATTCACCCCCTTGATCAATACCTTTGGCAGCCATTACAGCTGTGAGTCTTCTTGGGTAAGTCTCTGAGCCTTCCACACCTGGATTGTGCCACATTTGCCCGTTTGTATTATTTTCAGAAATCTTCAAGGTCTGTGAAATTGGTTATAGATCATTGCTAGACAACCATTTTCAGGTCTTGCCATATATTTTCAAGCAGATTTATGGTCCTGTGTGGCCCAGTTGGTGGAGCATGGTGTTTGCAACACCAGGGTTGTGGGTTCGATTCATACGGGGGACCAGTACGGAGGGGAAAAAAGTGTGAAATGTATGCACTCACTACTGTAAGTCGCTCTGGATAAGAGCGTCTGCTAAATGACTAAACTGTGAAAACTGTAACTTGGCCACTCAGGAAAATTCACCGTCTTCTGGTAAGCAACTCCAGTGTAGATTTGTGTTTTCGGTTATTGTCCTGCTGAAAGGTAAATTCCTTGCCCAGTCTCTGGTGTAAAGCAGACTGAATACGTTTTTCCTCTAGGATTTTGCCTGTGTTTAGGTCCATCCCGTTTATTTTCATTCTGAAAAACGTCCTAGTCTGTTTCAAATGGGAACAAATGAGTCATAGTGGGCAGAACAACCAAGGAGGTGGGCAGAGCCAAGCACGAGCTAGCGAGAGCCTATTGGCGTGTTCTAGCATGCATTTGCATATTTCCATTAGGGAACGCCTACTCTGAAGTGCGCGTATGCAATAACTCAATAAGCCTTTGCACTCCTAAACCAAAGCAATTAAAAAAAAAAAAAAAAAAAAAACTTTGGCAAAGTAAGTCTACAAAACTTAGTCCACTCTGTTCGTAACAGATTCTAGTTTTGGGAACAGAAAAATATTGAGATTTCATCGATGAGAACATTTCCAGAATGTTGGCCAAAATCCATCTTCTCCCACTACTCCTGCTACCGGCCACTGTGCTTGAAAATAAGGATACAGTTACTCAGTGATGTGTTGGATTTGACCCAAACATTTGCATTTAGGTCAAAAAGTGTTCCTTTGCCATGTTTTTTTGCAGTATTACTTTAGTGCCTTGTTGCTTGTTTTGGAATATTTTTGTTCTTATTTTCACTCAATATTGTAGTCACTACAATGTTGTTGATCCATCCTCAGTTTTCTCCCTTCACAGCCATTGAACTCTGTAACCGTTCTAAAATCATCAATGGCATCATAAAAGATCCCAGAAATGTTCCAAATACACAAAAAGCTTAGTTCTCTAAATTTTGTGCACAAATTCATTTACATCCCTGTTAGTGAGCATTTCTCCTTTACCAAGATAATCCATCCATCTGACTGGTGTGGCATATCAAGAAGCTGAATAAACAGCATGATCATTACAAACAGGTGCACCTTGTGCTGGGGACAATAAAAGGCCACTCTAAAATGTGCGGTTTTGTCACACAAGACAATGCCACAGATGTCTGAAGTTTTGATGGAGTGTGCAATTGGCATGCTGACTGCAGGAATGGTCACCAGAGCTGTTCATTTTTGAGCCGCCTCGAACATCGTTTTAGAGAATTTGGCAGTACCTCCAACCAGCCTCACAACCGCAGACCACGTGAATGGCGTTCTGTGGGCGACCGTTTTGCTGATGTCAAAGTTGTGAACAGAGTGCCCCATGGTGGCAGTAGGGTTATGGTATGGGCAGGCATAAGCTACGGACAACTAACACAATTACTTTTTATCAATGGCAATTTGAATGCACAGAGATACTGTGAACGAGATTCTGAGGTCCATTGTCAGAAAAAGCAGAAATAGAGAGAAAATGAGTCACTAACCTTAGATTATCTTCATCAGATGACACTCATAGGACTTCATGTTACACAATACATGCATGTTTTGTTTGATAAAGTTCAAATTTATAACAAAAAATCTGAGTTTACATTGGCGCGTTACATTCACTAGTTCCAAAACGTGATTTTGCATAGCCACATCGTTTCAACAGAAATACTCATCACGAATGTAGATGATAATACAAGTTATACACATGGAATTATAGATATACCTCTCCTTAATGCAACCGCTGTGTCAGATTTCAAAAACACTTTACGGAAAAAGCAAAAAATGCAATAATCTGAGACGGAGCTCAGAACAATAGCCAAATTAGCCACCATGTTGGGGTCAACAGAAACCAGAAAATACATGATAAATGTTTCCTTTGATGAACTTCATCAGAATGCAGTCCTAGGAATCCCAGGTCCACAATAAATGCTTGATTTGTTCGATAATGTCCGTTATTTATGTCCAATTAGCTACTTTGGTTAGCGCCTTTGGTAAACAATTCCAAAGTCACAAGCGCCTCCACTACAACGTGACGAAATGTCCAAAAGTTCCGTAACAGTCAGTAGAAACATGTTAAACGATGTACTGAATCAATCTTTAGAATGTTGTTAACATCTTGAATAACATTCCAACCGGAGAATTAGATTGACTTCAGAAGAGCGGTGGAACGGACGTCCTCATGTGAAGGCGCATGGTGAATGCGTGATCAGCTCGTGGCAGTGATTACTCATTCCTGTCTCCGTCGGCCTCCCTTCACATTAGTCATCAGACAAAGTTCTGTTGACTGTTGACATCTAGTGGAAGCCGTAGGAAGTGAAAACTCATCCATATCTCGCTGTAATTTCAATGAGAGCTTGGTTGAAAATCTGACACCTCAGAAAAAATTCAAACAGGAAGTGGAACTTCTCAGGTTTTTGCCTGCCATATGAGTTCTGTTATACTCAGACATAATTCAAACAGTTTTAGAAACTTCAGAGTGTTTTCTATCCAATATGAATAATAATATGCATATATTAGCAACTTGGACTAAGGAGCAGGCCGTTTAATATGGGCACCTCTGTTTACCTTTCATTCAAGCTACTCAATCCTGCCCCTGCAGCCATAAGAAGTTTTAAGCAATATTCTTGGGATGTCTGGTGTGAACTGCTCTCTTGAGGTCATGCCACAGCATCTCAATCGGGTAGAGGTCAGGACTCTGACTGGGCCACTTCAGAATATGTATTTTCTTCTGTTGAAGCCATTCTGTTGTTGATTTACTTCTGTGTTTTGGGTCGTTGACCTGTTGCATCACCCAACTTCTGTTGAGCTTTAATTGGCGGACAGATAGCCTAATATTCTCTTGCAAAATGTCTTCATAAACTTGGGGGTTCACTAGGGGTTCACATACTGTTTCCAACCCACACTGTGAATGTTAAAATGATGTATTCAATATAGACGAGAAAAATACAATTTGCGTGTTAATAGTTTTAAGCACACTATGTTGTCTATTGTTGTGACTTAGATGAAGATCAGATCAAATTTGATGACCAATTTATGCAGATATGCAGGTAATTCCAAAGGGTTCACATATTTTTTCTTGCAATTGTAGTCCTTTAAAGTATAGTATTTCCCACCGTAAAGCACGGAACTGGCCAAAATGCAAATTCCGTACGTTTTGAGTTATGTTATTGTAGTCCTTTAAAGGAAGGGTAGTCCTTTAAAAAAATGTCAACCCCTATTATTTCACACAAAGTCCATATAATGTATTTGATTTGTTGTTAAGCCAAATTTTACTTATGAAATAATTTAGACTTGCCTAAACAAAGGTGATGAATACTTATACAATTACTATTTTAGTTATTTAATTTGTATTAATTTATAAAAGTTTGTAGAACTTAACTTTGACATGATGGAGTATTTTGTGTAGATCAATGACATGAAATTACAATTAAATCAATTTCAATCCCACTTTCTAACGCAACTAAATGAGAAAAACGTTCAAGGTGGTGTAGACTTTCTATAGGTACTGTTTTATTTTTAATTATCTGGTTGACTTTCAATTTGTGTGGCTGACATAGAGCTGCACAGCATAGGGAATGAGATGGGGAATAAGCAGGGCCATGGAGAGAAGACTGGAGGCCTGTCCAACTGGCTCATACTGCAGACAGAAAGAAGGGGAGAGATGGATTCTCTGAAGCTGTGCGAGACAGTGACCATTCAGATTGACTCCCACGCTCATTTCATTCTGTCTTCCCCTTTCTCTCTTTCCTCATAATGATTGATTTGGAGAGTATTTTTTGGGGGTCACGCAGTAGCTGTTTCCTGGCGCAGACCAAGTTCACTCCTCCACTACAGGGATTTCTGTCTCTCCCTCTCTCTCTTTCCCTTCACAAACCAAATAGACTAACATCCAAGCACACATCACTAACATCCAAGCACACATCACTAACATCCAAGCACACATCACTAACATCCACATTCTTACTCTCGCGCTCCCCTCCCTCCCTACGTACCATTAACCAGATGTGTAACACAGCTGGGGTCTCCCTAGCCATGTGAATCACACATACATTTAGTGTGGGCGATCAATCTAATTATTACTGGAGTGCTGCTGTTCTCCCATGTCCACAGCAGCTGGCTAGAGCCCAGTCAGCCCCCCCCCCCCCACACACACACACACACACACAGTCCATCTGTGGCTGGATGGGGCAGTGCAGTGGGACCCAGAACACAATAGTAAAATGTCTGAATTCCCCTCCACTCCAGTGTTGAACTGTCCTACTATCATAGTTTCTGGCAGCTCTGTGTTCCTGGACAATGATGTGTGTTTGGCTTGTCTGTTAGTGAGGGGGAGGCATTTCCTTGGTTTTGATCGCTTTGATAATGAAATGCCATGTTTATCCTTCGTACTCAGAGCCAATCTAGTAAATGTTTTTTCTTGATTCTTTACAGCTGGTATTGTGTTAGGGCAGTAGTACTAGCCCATACAGCCCAAGAGGGCAGGCCTGGGCCAGATGTGTGAAACTGATCTATAGTGGGCGACTGACTAGGTGTCAACCATGACACTGTTGTGCAGTGATCCGGAACACCCTCACCACCACTTTATTTTTCCTTCTCCGGCCCACAAAGCCTCGACTCAGACGAGACGCAAGCTGCCAGCTGGTCGGTCTCCTCACATGAGAAAGGGCGTGATTCCAGAGCGCGCCAAGAAAACGTTGGGGTGCGGCCCTGCCACCCTGTGTCTGCAGAAGGACAACCAATATGGGTGCTACACTAGGGTGGGGAAAGTGGACTACTTTCGTCTTCTGGAGTCTAGGTTTTGTATGGTGTGTTTTGTTGTTGATGTAATCTTATGAGTGGGGTTACAGTCTGTCCTCTTCAATAAGATATTTTTTTCCCTCTTGATGTTTAATTTACAGCTGAGGTGTTGCACACACAGTCCATTGTATAGAGACTGCTGCTGAGAATGACACTGTCCTGTTACTGTGTTGGTCAGACCTGCCCTGAAGTTAGCCCATAAGGAAGATGGAGAGATGTGGCGAGAGAGAGATGAATAGAAGGAGCAACAGATGGCTAGAAGGGGAGAGTGATGGATAGGGGAAGAGAGCGGGAAGAGATTTAGATGCACTATTGTAAAGTGGCTGTTCCACTGGATGTCATTAGGTGAATGCACCAATTTGTAAGTCGCTCTGGATAAGAGCGTCTGCTAAATGACTTAAATGTAAATGTAAATGTAAGAGCAATGGTTAGGGGGAGAGAGCGATGGATAGATACAGGAGAGATGGTTTGGGTGGTGCAAGAGATGGATGAAGGGACTGACAGATGGATAGATAGGAGGGGGGACAGACGGAAATTGAGTGAGGTATAGAGATAAATGGATGGATTGAGAGAAGTGGGACATGTGTGGTCAGTTCCCAGGCTTTGTTCTGTTCTCCATGGTCAGTGTAGTTAGTGTCCTACGTATCAAGTTTTACCGCGGTCCAGTATATTTGTGGACCCTCACACTGACCTGGTTCCAGAGTGGCGAGGCTTGGTTTTTGATAATTTATCAATGCTGTTTGACCACAGTTTCATTTTCTACTCCACAATTAACATGTTAGCCAGAAGATAAATTTTTTAACATTGTATTGCTAGTTTGCCCATACACAAACTCCTGCCCCTAGTCATAATCCAGAAAGAGCCTATGTCACTCTGGAGAAGTGTCTGCTAAACTACTAAAATGTAAATGGTTCTGTGTGATGGGTCTCACTCCCATGGCAATGAATCATGTCTTACTCTTACAATTGTACTGCTGGGCTGGCAGTCAGTCCATCCACCTGGCTATGAGCCTGGATCATGTCAAAAGGATTTGAATGAAGCTGTTTCTTATTTTGTGGGCATCATGTTCTGTAATGAACATCAACCACTTGTAGACCTTTGCTTTGATTCTGCCTGAATCTGATTGGGTAGAAGCGTTGCACTTACCCACAGATCTAGGATCAGCTCACGCACCCCAAATCCTAACCTTAAGTTCAAATACTATTCTGTCAACACCTGCTGTTTCTGGATGGTATGACAGTATTACTTCATCCTGCACCCTGTCCTCTTTCTCTCTCTCTACTCCTTCTAATTATTGGCAGGCATTCCTGATGTTACTACCCCACTCTCTGCTGCTCTCTTACTTTCATGTGACTGATGAAAAGAAGGTCTCTGTCCATTCTTTCTTCAGCCCATCTCTTGCAGTTGCTGGGGTTGAAGAGGTAGCAATCCTAACAGTTTGATATTTGAAATGGCCATGTAAAATGGTATATTTTGCTCACAGATTTTAGTCTGTGGATAACAACAGCACTTGACACTTGGTGTAACTACCGTAGACACTCGCTCCACCTCTGTGCTCAGGCCAGGCAGCATGCCTGCACTTACATGGCTGTATAAGGGCACAGGGCTTGTGCTGTGCAAGAGCGATGAAGGAGGAGAGATGGAGGGAGTGAGGGAGAGTGAGCTACCATCTGGTAGTTCTTACACCATGGAATGCTTTTTGCTTTAATAACACAAACTAAACAAGAAATTCTCACCAAGCCAATAAGTTCTCTCTCGCTATTCTTCTGTCGCGCTCGTTTGCGCTCTCGCTCTCTTTTTCTCTCTCGCACTCTTTCACTTTCTCTCTCTCCCGCCGTTCTTTTTCTTTCTCTTCTGTCTCATACATTGTCCTCCCTTGCTATGGAAAAAGGAGGGAGTGAAAGTTGTAGGGCATGAGGGATTTAAAAGAGATTTTAAAAGGCAAAAATTTGACAATAGCCAAATGAATATTATGAAATTGAAATTCCAGTCAACTGCAAATCTCTTAAATGAGTGTAGAAGCATAGATAAAAGACAGCACAGACATTTTCCCCAGCTGTGTTTTTAAAATCTAGATGGTGCACATCTATCTTTTCCAGACACATTCTGGCAGATTCAGCCAGCTCATCCGAACCGTTCCAAAAACGTCCTGAACACTGGAGATTAATGTTGAGTGATGGTTCCCTGGCCTCTCCAGCTAACACAGAGGGGAGTGTCGAGAGAGGAGAGGAGTAGAGAGCAGAGGCGTGGAGAGCGGGAGAGAAGAGGAGGAAAGAGGGATGTTGAGGGGGTTGGTGCAGCTCTGTTTGAGTCATTAAATCAGGTCTGCAGTATGTCTGTCAGAGGAGACGTTAAACAAACGCCCAAGCATAGTTTCATTCCATCTACACACGCACACAACCTGAATTTTAAAATTGATTAAATTGATTGATTTTTTTGTCACTGGCCTAAACACAATAGTGCATAATGTTAAAGTGGGATAGTTTTTTCAAAATGTTTAAATTATATATTTTTTTTTATTAAATATTAGTAAGTATTCAAACCCTTTGTTATGGCAGACCTAAAGGTCAGGAGTAAAAATGTGCTTAACTAGTCGCATAATAAGTTGCATGGACTCACAAATAGAATTATCTGTAAGCTCCCTAAGTCGAGCAGTGAATTTCAAGCACAGATTCAAACACAAAGACCAGGGAGGTTTTCCAATGCCTCACACAGTAGGGCACTTATTTGTAGATGGGTAAAAAAAAGCTGACATTTAATATCCCTTTTTGAGCATGGTAAAGTTATTAATTACACTTTGAATGTTGTGTCAATACACCCAGTCACTACATGTGTCCTTCCTAACTCAGTTGCCGGAGAGGAAGGAAACAGCTCTGGAATTTCACCATGAGGCCAATGGTGACTTTAAAACAGTTAGTGGTTGTGATAGGAGAAAGGAGTGATGGGAGATAACTAAGGATGGATCAACAACATTGTAGTTACTCCACAATACTAACCGAATTGACAAAGAGAAAAGACAGAAACCTGTACATAATACAAATATTCCTAAACATGCATCCTGTTTGCAACAAGGCACTAAAGTAATACTGCAAAGAAATGTGAAAAAGCAATTCACTTTTTGTCCATAATACAACATGTATGTTTGGGGCAAATCCAATACCACATATTACTGAGTACCACTCTCCATGTTCTCAAGCACAGTGGTGGCTGCATCATGTTATGGGAATGCTTGTAATTGTTAAGGACTGGGGTTTTTCAGGATAAAAAAAAAATGAATGGAGCTAAGCACAGGTAAAATCCTAGAGGAAAACCAGGTTGTCTGCTTTCCACCAGACACTGGGAGATGAGTTCGTCTTTCAGCAGAACAATAACCAAAAACACAAGGCCAGATCTACACTGGAGTTGCTTACCAAGAAGACAGTGAATGATCCTGAGTGGCCAAGTTACAGTTTTGATGTAAATCTACTTGAAAAACTATAGCAAGACCTGAAAATGGTTGTCTAGCAATGATCAACAACCAATTTGACAGAGCTTGAAGAGAATAATGGGCAAATGTTGCATAATCCAGGTGTGGAAAGCTCTTAGACTTACCCAGAAAGACTCACAGCTGTAATTGCTGACACAGGTGCTTCTACAAAGTATTGACTCGGGTGTGAATACTTCTGTAAATTAGATTTCGGTATTTCATTTTCAATAAATTTGTAAAATCTACATTTGGTTTTCATTACAGGGTATTATGTGTAGATTGGTGAGAAAATAAACATTTAAATACACTTTGAATTGACTGTACCACATCAAAATGTGGAATAAGTCCAGGGGCATGAATACTTTCTGAAGACACACACACACGCTCAAACTGAACTGCAATGTGACTGTTTACTTCATCCTTTGCATGCCAGCCAGTCTTTGATATAGACACACACACAAGCTCTGTGCTGATGTGTAGTTGTTTATGCCATCTGCTGCATAACTCCGCCATCCAGTGTGTTGTGAAGAAGCGCTAGGTTAGAGGCTAGGCTCTCATCCAGTGTGTTGTGAAGAAGCGCTAGGTTAGAGGCTAGGCTCTCATCCAGTGTGTTGTGAAGAAGCGCTAGGTTAGAGGCTAGGCTCTCATCCAGTGTGTTGTGAAGAAGCGCTAGGTTAGAGGCTAGTCTCTCATCCAGTGTGTTGTGAAGAAGCGCTAGGTTAGAGGCTAGTCTCTCATCCAGTGTGTTGTGAAGAAGCGCCAGGTTAGAGGCTAGGCTCTCATCCAGTGTGTTGTGAAGAAGCGCTAGGTTGGAGGCTAGGCTCTCATCCAGTGTGTTGTGAAGAAGCGCTAGGTTAGAGGCTAGGCTCTCATCCAGTGTGTTGTGAAGAAGCGCTAGGTTAGAGGCTAGGCTCTCATCCAGTGTGTTGTGAAGAAGCGCTAGGTTAGAGGCTAGGCTCTCATCCAGTGTGTTGTGAAGAAGCGCTAGGTTAGAGGCTAGGCTCTCATCCAGTGTGTTGTGAAGAAGCGCTAGGTTAGAGGCTAGGCTCTCATCCAGTGTGTTGTGAAGAAGCGCTAGGTTGGAGGCTAGTCTCATCCAGTGTGTTGTGAAGAAGCGCTAGGTTGGAGGCTAGGCTCTCATCCAGTGTGTTGTGAAGAAGCGCTAGGTTAGAGGCTAGGCTCTCATCCAGTGTGTTGTGAAGAAGCGCTAGGTTAGAGGCTAGGGTGTTATGACAGATACAGTGTTTGTTATTACCACTAGCTCATTGTTTAGTGACTGCTGCTAAACACACACTGTGTGGTATCAGAGGAGCTGTTGCTCTTCACTCTGCAGAAATATTTAGTGTGTGTACTAAGTCGACCACACACCCCTCTGGTTTGGAGGGGGTTGGGAGAGGGTTAGGGGGGGTGTTGGGGGGGGGGGGGGGGGGGGGGGGGGGTTGGTTGGGAGAGCGTTGGTGGTGGGGGGGGTGGTTGGGAGAGGGTTGGTGGGGATGTTGGTGACCTGAGAAATGGGATTATACATTTTCCACCTTGCATTTATCATTGTTTCCCCTCCCGTTCTTTCTCTCTGCCTCTTTCTGTCTCTCCATCACATATTTTGACCGAGTTTGCCTTCTCCCCCATTCAAATTCTTTGAACTGTGCGTTAGGGTGAGTGAATGTGGTTTGTGAGGTCTGTAGTTGAAAGACTCCTAACTGCAAACCAGGACAATAGCACATCTCTTGGGGTCAGGGTTAGGTTAGCCTAGTTGCTAGTCTGTTTTATTTTTGTGATTTTTAAGCTGAACTCTCACAACCCCCTTGACTCTTGGGCTGTCTTTCGCAGTTTCGCTCCCCCTCTTTCTCTCACTATATTTCTGTCTTTCCCCCATCCTTTATTCTCTCTCTCACCATCTTCCTCTCCATGGTGCCTCTGGGTTTGGTTAGTGTTGGGCTACACTGTTGGAATTATGTGACAACTCCTTGACTCTCTCCTCCCTCTCCCCCTCATCTTTCTCTTGCTCTCTTTCTCTTCCCCCTCCCCCTTTTCTCTCTCTTTCTCCAGATATCCGTCATCCAGAGGAGGCATCTCTACTGCGTAAACCCCGCGACCCCAAGAAGAAGAAGAAAAAGCTGGAAGAGGCTGAGGAGGAGGCTCTGGAGCTGGAGGGGCCACTACTCACCCCTGGATCAGGTAGTAAGTTCCACTCATTTACCTCAAACTCAGTCACCCCTTGCAGGCCTACCCTGAACCCCATCTCCAAGAGCCTCCTGGAGAATTCTGTTAACACTTCCACTCCTGGAATGTTCAAGGTGCAATAACTTCTTCCCGGTCCAATAACAGGTTGAATAGCAGGTTCCTCTGGCTTCCATGGAGCATATATCTACCCTTCTATCAATATCCACCTATAGGGTTTTAAAAACAAGTCGACACAGTGCCAAAACACCAAACAAATGTGTATGTGCCCAAATAAGAATGTGAGTGAGGAGCAGCGGTATGATATGATTTGCAAACTCTGGGCTCCTTACTCCTTGGCAGGGAGAGAGGCAATGGTTGGGATTCCTTGCATAGTTGGTCACCATGCCATTTTATATCCAAACCAGGCTGCAGAGCTTGAGCTACACTGGCCCCTCTTCCTCCCGCCTGCTAGTCTTGTCAATAAATTAGCTACACTGATGTGAGGAAGGAGGAGGAACACTTGGGGCCATGCTGTGGTATCTATGCAACGTTAGTTAGCTTTAGCAACGTTGGCTAAAGCGCTGTGCATGGTCCTCATTGTCCTAAAGACCCAGCCCAGCCCTGCCCCACCCCTACCCTGTAGCTACTTGGCCCGGCATCAGACACACACACACACAGACACACACACACACAGACACACACACACACAGACACACACACACACAGACACACACACACACAGAAACACACACACACAGAAACACACACACACACAGAAACACACACACACACAGAAACACACACACACACAGAAACACACACACACACAGACACGCAGCCGCACAGCCGCACGCAGACGCGCAGCCACGCAGACGCGCAGCCACGCAGACGCGCAGCCGCACAGCCGCACGCAGCCGCACAGCCGCACACACGCACGGCCGCACACACGCACACACGCACAGCCGCACACACGCACACACGCACAGCCACACAGAAGCACACACGCACACACGCACAGCCACACAGACGCACACACGCACAGCCACACAGACAGCCACACGCACAGCCACACAGACGCACACACGCACAGCCACACAGACGCACACACGCACACACGCACAGCCACACAGACAGCCACACGCACAGCCACACAGACGCACACACGCACAGCCACACAGACGCACACACGCACGGCCGCACACACGCACACACGCACGGCCGCACACACGCACACACGCACAGCCACACAGAAGCACACACGCACACACGCACAGCCACACAGACGCACACACGCACAGCCACACAGACAGCCACACGCACAGCCACACAGACGCACACACGCACAGCCACACAGACGCACACACGCACACACGCACAGCCACACAGACAGCCACACGCACAGCCACACAGACGCACACACGCACAGCCACACAGACGCACACACGCACAGCCACACAGACGCACACACGCACAGCCACACAGACGCACACACGCACAGCCACACAGACGCACACACGCACAGACACAGACGCACACACGCACAGCCACACGCACAGCCACACGCACAGCCACACAGACAGCCACACAGACAGCCACACAGACAGCCACACAGACAGCCACACAGACAGCCACACAGACAGCCACACAGACAGCCACACGCACAGCCACACGCACAGCCACACGCACAGCCACACGCACAGCCACACGCACACACGCACAGCCGCACAGACGCACACACGCACAGCCGCACAGACGCACACACGCACAGCCGCACACACGCACAGCCGCACAGACGCACACACGCACAGCCGCACAGACGCACACACGCACAGCCGCACAGACGCACACACGCACAGCCGCACAGACGCACACACGCACAGACACAGCCACACGCACACACGCACAGACACAGCCACACGCACAGCCACACGCACGTAGACAGCCACACGCACAGCCACACGCACGCAGACAGCCGCGCAGACACGCGCACGCAGACAGCCGCGCAGACACGCGCACGCAGACAGCCGCGCAGACACGCGCACGCAGACAGCCGCGCAGACACGCGCACGCAGACAGCCGCGCAGACACGCGCACGCAGACAGCCGCGCAGACACGCGCACGCAGACAGCCGCGCAGACACGCGCACGCAGACAGCCGCGCAGACACGCGCACGCAGACAGCCGCGCAGACACGCGCACGCAGACAGCCGCGCAGACACGCGCACGCAGACAGCCGCGCAGACACGCGCACGCAGACAGCCGCGCAGACACGCGCACGCAGACAGCCGCGCAGACACGCGCACGCAGACAGCCGCGCAGACACGCGCACGCAGACAGCCGCGCAGACACGCGCACGCAGACAGCCGCGCAGACACGCGCACGCAGACAGCCGCGCAGACACGCGCACGCAGACAGCCGCGCAGACACGCGCACGCAGACAGCCGCGCAGACACGCGCACGCAGACAGCCGCGCAGACACGCGCACGCAGACAGCCGCGCAGACACGCGCACGCAGACAGCCGCGCAGACACGCGCACGCAGACAGCCGCGCAGACACGCGCACGCAGACAGCCGCGCAGACACGCGCACGCAGACAGCCGCGCAGACACGCGCACGCAGACAGCCGCGCAGACACGCGCACGCAGACAGCCGCGCAGACACGCGCACGCAGACAGCCGCGCAGACACGCGCACGCAGACAGCCGCGCAGACACGCGCACGCAGACAGCCGCGCAGACACGCGCACGCAGACAGCCGCGCAGACACGCGCACGCAGACAGCCGCGCAGACACGCGCACGCAGACAGCCGCGCAGACACGCGCACGCAGACAGCCGCGCAGACACGCGCACGCAGACAGCCGCGCAGACACGCGCACGCAGACAGCCGCGCAGACACGCGCACGCAGACAGCCGCGCAGACACGCGCACGCAGACAGCCGCGCAGACACGCGCACGCAGACAGCCGCGCAGACACGCGCACGCAGACAGCCGCGCAGACACGCGCACGCAGACAGCCGCGCAGACACGCGCACGCAGACAGCCACGCGCACGTAGACAGCCACGCAGACACGCGCACGTAGACAGCCACGCGCACGTAGACAGCCACGCAGACACGCGCACGTAGACAGCCACGCGCACGTAGACAGCCACGCAGACACGCGCACGTAGACAGCCACGCGCACGTAGACAGCCACGCAGACACGCGCACGTAGACAGCCACGCGCACGTAGACAGCCACGCAGACACGCGCACGTAGACAGCCACGCGCACGTAGACAGCCACGCAGACACGCGCACGTAGACAGCCACGCGCACGTAGACAGCCACGCAGACACGCGCACGTAGACAGCCACGCGCACGTAGACAGCCACGCAGACACGCGCACGTAGACAGCCACGCAGACACGCGCACGTAGACAGCCACGCAGACACGCGCACGTAGACAGCCACGCAGACACGCGCACGTAGACAGCCACGCAGACACGCGCACGTAGACAGCCACGCAGACACGCGCACGTAGACAGCCACGCAGACACGCGCACGTAGACAGCCACGCAGACACGCGCACGTAGACAGCCACGCAGACACGCGCACGTAGACAGCCACGCAGACACGCGCACGTAGACAGCCACGCAGACACGCGCACGTAGACAGCCACGCAGACACGCGCACGTAGACAGCCACGCAGACACGCGCACGTAGACAGCCACGCAGACACGCGCACGTAGACAGCCACGCAGACACGCGCACGTAGACAGCCACGCAGACACGCGCACGTAGACAGCCACGCAGACACGCGCACGTAGACAGCCACGCAGACACGCGCACGTAGACAGCCACGCAGACAGCCACACAGACAGACACACGCACGTAGACAGCCACGCGCACGCAGACAGCCACGCAGACACGCGCACGCAGACACGCGCACGTAGACAGCCACGCGCACGTAGACAGCCACGCAGACACGCGCACGTAGACAGCCACGCGCACGTAGACAGCCACGCGCACGTAGACAGCCACGCAGACACGCGCACGTAGACAGCCACGCGCACGTAGACAGCCACGCAGACACGCGCACGTAGACAGCCACGCGCACGTAGACAGACACACGCACGTAGACAGCCACGCGCACGCAGACAGCCACGCAGACACGCGCACGCAGACACGCGCACGTAGACAGCCACGCGCACGTAGACAGCCACGCAGACACGCGCACGTAGACAGCCACGCGCACGTAGACAGCCACGCGCACGTAGACAGCCACGCAGACACGCGCACGTAGACAGCCACGCAGACACGCGCACGTAGACAGCCACGCAGACACGCGCACGTAGACAGCCACGCAGACACGCGCACGTAGACAGCCACGCAGACACGCGCACGTAGACAGCCACGCAGACACGCGCACGTAGACAGCCACGCAGACACGCGCACGTAGACAGCCACGCAGACACGCGCACGTAGACAGCCACGCAGACACGCGCACGTAGACAGCCACGCAGACACGCGCACGTAGACAGCCACGCAGACACGCGCACGTAGACAGCCACGCAGACACGCGCACGTAGACAGCCACGCAGACACGCGCACGTAGACAGCCACGCAGACACGCGCACGTAGACAGCCACGCAGACACGCGCACGTAGACAGCCACGCAGACACGCGCACGTAGACAGCCACGCAGACACGCGCACGTAGACAGCCACGCAGACACGCGCACGTAGACAGCCACGCAGACACGCGCACGTAGACAGCCACGCAGACACGCGCACGTAGACAGCCACGCAGACACGCGCACGTAGACAGCCACGCAGACACGCGCACGTAGACAGCCACGCAGACACGCGCACGTAGACAGCCACGCAGACACGCGCACGTAGACAGCCACGCAGACACGCGCACGTAGACAGCCACGCAGACACGCGCACGTAGACAGCCACGCAGACACGCGCACGTAGACAGCCACGCAGACACGCGCACGTAGACAGCCACACAGACAGCCACACAGACAGACACACGCACGTAGACAGCCACGCGCACGCAGACAGCCACGCAGACACGCGCGCGTAGACAGCCACGCAGACACACGCACGTAGACAGCCACGCAGACACACGCGCAGACACGCGCGCGCAGACAGCCGCGCAGACACGCGCGCGCAGACAGCCGCGCAGACACGCGCGCGCAGACAGCCGCGCAGACACGCGCGCGCAGACAGCCGCGCAGACACGCGCGCGCAGACACGCGCGCGCAGACACGCGCGCGCAGACACGCGCGCGCAGACACGCGCGCGCAGACACGCGCGCGCAGACAGCCGCGCAGACACGCGCGCGCAGACACGCGCACGCAGACACGCGCACGCAGACAGCCGCGCAGACAGCCGCGCAGACAGCCGCGCGCAGACAGCCGCGCGCAGACAGCCGCGCGCGCAGACAGCCGCGCGCGCAGACAGCCGCGCGCGCAGACAGCCGCGCGCGCAGACAGCCGCGCGCGCAGACAGCCGCGCGCGCAGACAGCCGCGCGCGCAGACAGCCGCGCGCGCAGACAGCCGCGCGCGCAGACAGCCGCGCGCGCAGACAGCCGCGCGCGCAGACAGCCGCGCGCGCAGACAGCCGCGCGCGCAGACAGCCGCGCGCGCAGACAGCCGCGCGCGCAGACAGCCGCGCGCGCAGACAGCCGCGCGCGCAGACAGCCGCGCGCGCAGACAGCCGCGCGCGCAGACAGCCGCGCGCGCAGACAGCCGCGCGCGCAGACAGCCGCGCGCGCAGACAGCCGCGCGCGCAGACAGCCGCGCGCGCAGACAGCCGCGCGCGCAGACAGCCGCGCGCGCAGACAGCCGCGCGCGCAGACAGCCGCGCGCGCAGACAGCCGCGCGCGCAGGCACGCACACGCAGGCACGCACAGGCACAGGCACGCACACGCACAGGCACGCACAGGCACAGGCACGCACAGGCACAGGCACGCACACGCACAGGCACGCACAGGCACACGCACGCACAGGCACAGGCACGCACAGGCACAGGCACGCACAGGCACACGCACGCACAGGCACAGGCACGCACAGGCACGCACAGGCACAGGCACGCACAGGCACAGGCACAGGCACGCACAGGCACGCACAGGCACGCACAGGCACAGGCACGCACACGCACAGGCACAGGCACGCACAGGCACGCACAGGCACAGGCACGCACACGCACAGGCACAGGCACGCACAGGCACGCACAGGCACAGGCACGCACACGCACAGGCACAGGCACGCACAGGCACGCACAGGCACAGGCACGCACACGCACAGGCACAGGCACGCACAGGCACGCACAGGCACAGGCACGCACACGCACAGGCACAGGCACGCACAGGCACAGGCACGCACACGCACAGGCACAGGCACGCACAGGCACAGGCACGCACACGCACAGGCACGCACACGCACAGGCACGCACAGGCACGCACACGCACAGGCACGCACACGCACAGGCACGCACACGCACAGGCACGCACACGCACAGGCACGCACACGCACAGGCACGCACACGCACAGGCACGCACACGCACAGGCACGCACACGCACAGGCACGCACACGCACAGGCACGCACAGGCACGCACACGCACAGGCACGCACACGCACAGGCACGCACACGCACAGGCACGCACAGGCACGCACACGCACAGGCACGCACACGCACAGGCACGCACACGCACAGGCACGCACACGCACAGGCACGCACACGCACAGACACGCACAGACACGCACACGCACAGACACCCACAGACACGCACACGCACAGACACCCACACGCACGCACACGCACAGACACGCACACGCACACGCACACGCACACGCACAGACACGCACACGCACGCACACGCACAGACACGCACAGGCACGCACAGGCACGCACAGGCACGCACAGGCACGCACACGCACAGGCACAGACACGCACAGGCACGCACACGCACAGGCACAGACAGGCACGCACACGCACAGGCACGCACACGCACAGGCACGCACACGCACAGGCACGCACACGCACAGGCACGCACACGCACAGACACGCACACGCACAGACACGCACACGCACAGACACGCACACGCACAGACACGCACACGCACAGGCACGCACACGC
This sequence comes from Salvelinus fontinalis, assembly GCF_029448725.1. NCBI lineage: Eukaryota > Metazoa > Chordata > Actinopteri > Salmoniformes > Salmonidae > Salvelinus > Salvelinus fontinalis. Next base: position 32,784,487 of record NC_074679.1, read on the forward strand.
ACAGACACGCACAGACACGCACAGACACGCACAGACACGCACACGCACAGACACGCACACGCACACGCACAGACACCCACAGACACGCACACGCACAGACACGCACACGCACAGACACGCACAGACACGCACACGCACAGACACGCACAGACACGCACAGACACGCACAGGCACGCACAGGCACGCACACGCACAGGCACAGACACGCACAGGCACGCACACGCACAGGCACAGACACGCACAGGCACGCACACGCACAGGCACAGACACGCACAGGCACGCACACGCACAGGCACGCACACGCACACGCACAGGCACGCACACGCACAGGCACGCACACGCACAGACACGCACACGCACAGACACGCACACGCACAGACACGCACACGCACAGACACGCACAGACACGCACACGCACAGACACCCACAGACACGCACACGCACACGCACACGCACAGACACCCACAGACACGCACACGCACAGACACGCACAGACACGCACACGCACAGACACCCACAGACACGCACACG